>NC_134836.1:80933960-81189016 GCF_004210375.1 Tachypleus tridentatus | reverse complement strand
AAGCCTAGAAAGGAATAGTATTATTGTGTATATACGTTTATTCAATCTTGAAAGGAATTTCATTAACGTCAGACATACCTTTTCGAAAGAGTTCTCACGAACTCACGAACAAAGATACATTTGCCTTTGCTACATTTGCCGCCTTTGATTGTATTGTTCAACAAAATAAAGATTATTTACTATCATTATACACTGTGTACAGTCTTTTACTGTAGACTTACTACTACAAAACATTTTGTGCCAAGTTTCTTTGCATTCTGTGGAATCTACCCAAATATTACTTAGGGAAGTAAGTTCACCTGAGAAAGTTTAGGTATTTTATTTGTGTTCATTTTCTGCATAATGAAAGCTGGTGGTCTACAAATCTGTAATTTATCTGTTCGATTTCTAAGAAAGTCAACATAGCCTTCACTAGGTGTATGTATATGTGAGAAGTAGGACAAGTGCCCGCCGCTAGCACAGAGGTAAGTCTACGGATTTACAACGCTAAAATCAGAGGTTCGATTTGGCTTTGTTATCAGAAACACACACACACACACGCATACTAGGACAAACAATTCAAGACTAAATTAATGTAGCCCGAAAAAGAAGAACAAAACCACATACAGTTCTCAAAATCACTGAAGGACTTAGTGAGAATCTAAAATATACTATGGGTTACTGTGAATTTTATTTTAATTTAGATGTAAGTTGTTCAACGGTAACCAAAATATTGTTTGTTCGTTTTAGAATTTTTCGAAAAATAACATAAAAGCCTAATTTAGGAGTGATAGACTAGAAGCGTAGTAACTAATCAACAACATTCATCATCAACTCTTATCTGAACAAATAGTGAAGCTTCTCTCTTTTGTAGCGACAGACCACGAACCGCGAATCCTCAGACTTGCAGGCCAAAACCATTAACTAGACCATGCCCAACCAATAAAAAACATTGGATTTACATTTAACCATTTCCTGTTTGTTGATTTGTTTATTAGATATTATATATTGTAGTTAACACCTGGTTGTTTATTGTACAGTTAAATGATGGATATATAGTATTTTCTGCTTAAAGTAGAGATTGAAAAAGTCATTAAATACGATCTTTAATTGCGTTGATTTTTGACATTTCTAACTTTCATATTACTTTGCACATTAAAACCTAACAGTAGGAATATTTTTAAGTTACAGATAAGTATTAGTAAATAAAAACTGAGAAACTAATTATTCTGTTATTGAGTAATCTATTATGTACTGTTAGTGTGAACAAGAGATGTGCCTTAAAACATTAATATATATCTAAAACGATACATTCATTATATTTATAAATAATGCAATATAAAAACGCAACAAATAAAAGCCAGCAAAAACAACAAAAAAGGTAAAACAGATGCTTCAGGAAAGCAAACAGACGTTCCTTCAGTGTTTCATGTTTGATAACGTATCTGTAAATCTAAGAATTAGTGGCTTGTATCTTATTGAAGAAAAACAGCGCTCTCGATATTCAAGACTGTGAATGTGGTATAAAATCAAGGTTCAAATTTTACTATTCAATTAGTTAATAGCAGCCAAAGAGTTAAACGAGATGCTAACATTCTGGGTGTATTTAAGATGGGTGAAAGTAATCACATGTCTTCCCTTTCTTTTATTCTTTCTGCTGTAAACACGTGATGTATGAATACACTGAAAGATGCTCGTTGGTTCAGCAAACAAAACCTGATATTCAGCAACTGGCAAATCAAACTTAACAGAAAGCTTAGACTATTTTCAATATTCAACATGACCTACATGAATTTTCTGTCCTGCCATTTGTTCAATATAAGGTAACAACATCCTGCAGAGATTGATAAATCTCACACTTAAAGGACTGCAATGTATACGATATTCTAGTTTGTCCAAATGTTTCGTTTTGTTGCTAAGAGCCTGATACAAACGCTCAGAAACTAGAAACTAACCGACTATCCTTAGCTATGACTAAAAGAATAGCATGCTCTATTTATGTGAACTCATGTGAAATTTCTTGTTGTATCTCTCTAACTGAATTGACTATGACTCCTGCAAAAGCCACAGTGATTAGAGATTAACCTTAGGTGTAATTAAAACAATGATGTGAATTTTTTTAAGCTTAATGTCAAATTATCAACGGTTTGCCACTCTATTCTGTTGTCAAATAAGATTAAGATTCATATACATGTCAGTTGTTGAAATATACTTTAGTTGAGCCTCTAGTGTTGGCTTATTAAAGCAAAATTGTACATTCTTCATTTATCAATGATGTCACTGATAGTAAAATTAAGCCAGTGTTGTCACAAGTGTAGAATGGTGTGGAATGTATTATCATATGTTAAAGGGTCTTTAACAAGATAAAGAATAATACCATCAGTTCAGGACAACAATGGAGGTACTAATAATCTACATCTGTACAAGACAAGGAAGAAAGTGAGGTCAATGAAATACTATACTTTCAAACGAGACCCGTATCCGTGTACAGTATTCCACAATACTGAGATTATACACGTCAATAATCATTTAAAATTGACAAATGAGATAATCTCGAACTCACACCAGTTTGAAATAGGCTTATCCCACCAACGGGAACAGACAAAGGATTAAGTTGTTTTACATATATTCATGGAATAGCACTTGTAATAAGTTCCCTTCTTACATTTTACCCCATTAATTTGGATTATTTATATGTTACAGATTTGTCTCCTCTAAAGTGGAGACAGTTAGCTTTTATACTTCATGCATTACATAACTTCATAAATATATGAAAGGCATGCTGAAAATGTCATTTAGTTATATATTGGAATATTTATATAGGCCCGGCATGGCTAGGTGGATCAAGGCGTTAGACTCGTAATCTGAGGGTCGAGGGTTCGAATCCTTTTAGCCGTGGGAGCGTTATAATGTGCGGTCAATCCCACTATTCGTTGGTAAAAGAGTAACCCAAGAGTTGCCGGTGATGACTAGCGGCTTTCCTTCTAGTCTTACACTGCTAAATTAGAGACGGCTAACGCAGGTAGCCCTCGTGTAGCTTTGCGCGAAATTCAAAAACAAATAAAACAAACAATATTTAGATAAGTTTTCAAGTAATTATTCAGTTCTGATCCCTTATTTCTCAAACAATTTCTTTCTGGGAGAAGAGAAACTTCCTGCTGCCCTTTCTCTTGGTTTTCGAATAGATTCAGCTTTTCTGTTGTCACAGGAAATCCAAAAACGAAATTTGTAATGATATTTAGTCATTCGAATGAAAAATATTTTATTCAACATGATGATTTAAAAACAATTCTGAGTTTAATTTCTTGGTATAGTATTTGTGCAACGGTTTAGTGAATTCATTTCGAAAAATTAAGTTCTGTTTACCTAAATACGAGAAAATAAAATACAGAGGACGTTTTATCGGAACAGTAATGATTTCATACGGTTAGTACGACTGGACGTTTTTGTGGTTTGTTTGTTTTTTCAATCAAGCACATCCGGGCATGGTCAAATTGTTAAGACTTTCGACTCGCAATTTGCGGGTCGCAGGTTCGAATCCTCTTAACACCAAACATGCTCGCCCTTTCAGATGTGGAAGCATTATAATGTGACGATCTATTCCACTATTCGTTGGTAAAAGAGTAGCCCAAGAGTTTGTGGTGGGTGGTGATGACTAGCTGCCTTCCCTCTAGTCTTACACTGCTAAATTAGGGAGTACTAGCGCATATAGACCTCGTGTAGCTTTGCGCGAAATTCAAAAACACGTTGCTCTTCATATGTTGAAACAATGCCTGAAATACTATCTGCATTTATTAAAGCAAAATATAGACGCACATAATACTAAGTATTTGCTGAGTTCAAGTACTTCTACTAAATTTCTGTTATACTAAATATGAATAATAATAAAATTGTGATGTTTCTCATGTGATTTACGTTCCAATGCCCTTCGAAAGAACATAAAACCTAATTTTTGATTTTGTCCTAAAACTTTTTCATTGTACTGGATATTGGGTTAAAAGTGTTTTAGATATTCTAGAAATGACTCCATTATTTGTAGAGAATAACACAAAAAGATCATTAACATATATTCTTCTATAGTGCATCAGTTTGAATTCGTCCAGAATCTTCCATATTCATAATGACAGAGGAGACTGAAAGAGCTTCCTATGGGGATAAATAATCGTCTTAAAACTTTTTGTCTCAAACTACCATACAGCCAATACGCCACTGTCATCAGCGCCGTGTCTTGACGCAGAGGCGTGGCATGATCAGGTGGTAAAGGCGCTTGACTCGTAATCTGAGGATCACGTGTTCGAATCCCCGTCACACCATGGGAGAGTTATAATGTGACGGTCAATCCCATTATTTGTTGGTAAAAGCGTAGCCCAAGAGTTGGCGATGGATGGTGATGACTAGTTGCCTTCCCCTGCTAAATTAGGGATGGCTAGCGCAGATAGCTCTCGAGTAGCTTTGTGCGAATTTCAAAAAACAAACAAACATAAACATTCCAGTAAAAGAAATTATGATTACATGATTTATCACTTTTTTAAAAAAACTGACGACACGAAGCGCACGCCTTAACGCGCTAGGCCATGCCAGGCCGGAATGTTTATGAAAAGTAAAATAAGATTATTTATATGCAAAAACGGCTCGTTTGGGTTGAGAAAATATTTTACATAGAAATATTTTCTCAACCCAAACGAGCCGTTTTTGCATATAAATTTCTCAACAAGTGGGTTTCTCGACATCACTGATTAAAATAAGATTATGTTAAAGTTATCTGTGATGACAAAGAAAACCCACTTGTAGAGTAAAATGTATATGTAAAAACGGTTGGTATGGATTGAAAAAACCTTTTATATAGAGGAGCGAATAAATATATCAAAATCTAAGCACGCCCTCTACATTCCTACACTAAATTACACAACCCCCTTCAAACATGGGGTCAGCTATCGGTCAGTTACCTCTTTTTTTCTTTGTTAACCTGACGATGACCGAAGAAGGTCGTAACGTTGTTCGCTCCTCTACATAACATATTTTCTCAACCTATACCAGCCGTTTTTACATATATATGTTAAAGTTAGTCATATGGTTATATTTTAAGAGCTGTATGATATACCAAAAAAGAACAAATTGTTAACTGGTGTTGTTTGTGACAAATAGTTGTAGTAAGTGACTAAAAATTTAACTAATAGTAGGAATTCGCTAGAGTCAACAATTAGCTTTGTATGTTTTAGAAATAATGTATAGAAAACTGGATCGAGAACCGCAAACATAATTGTGATCAAACGTTATTTGAGATGTAGTGTTGGAGTTTATCTATCATTGAAGTAAAAGGTTAAGAGCACCTTACTAAATGGTTTAAATTTGGTGTCTGCAAAGAAGATATGTTTCACCTTGTTTATGTAACCTGTTCTATCTATAAAGATAACACCAATACACTTTCCAAGATAAATAAAAATAATATTAACGTGGCCTGCAAGTTCTTTTAATAAAATCAGAGAACTTATCGAAGGAAAACCAAAAGCAGTTTTGTAGACATTATAATTGTAGAATGTGGATAAGATTGATGGTTTTAGTAAATTGTTAATTACATTATGTATGTTTGAGAGCTTCAATGTTGGAATAATTATAGTTCATTTAGAACTCATTCAAAAGAAACAAAATAATCAATATGTGAAAGTGAAAAGAAAAAGCTCTCGATAGTCTTATCTTCATATTCTAGATAAATTCATGTTTAGGGTACTTTTATATTAGATTGAGGTATGAAAAAACGAGCAATTAGAGACTGCGCTGTAAATAACTAGTTTGGTTTGAATCTCGCTACACGAGGACTACCGGCGCTAGCTGTACCTAATTAAAAAGTGCCTAGAAGGAAGGCAGCTAAACTATGCTGTAATCCAGAGAGAAAGAAATCCAGTTTGTGAGTGAAAAGATGTTTATGTCAATTCATAAGCCAACATTTCTAATCAAATAGTTAAATATCTGAGTAGAAGTTTCATGGTTAAAACTGATCCCCAGCAATCTAATTTATGATAATTTATACAGTATACGTAAGGACAAATGTGGTGGATTAAAAGAGATAAAGACTGATATTTATGTAAGAATGAAAATCAATATTATATTCATTTTCTTTGTCTTACTTAGATAAAGAAAGTAGATTGAATGTTAGGAATCTTTGTTTGTTTGTTTTTTGAATTTCGCACAAAGCTACTCGAGGGCTATCTGCGCTAGCCGTCCCTAATTTAGCAGTGTAAGACTAAAGGGAAGGCAGCTAGTCATCACCACTCACCGCTAACTCTTGGGCTACACTTTTACCAACGAATAGTGGGGTTGACCGTCACATTATAACGCTCCCACGGCTGGGAGGGCGAGCATGTTTGGTGCGACCGGGATTCGAGCCGGAGACCCTCGGATTACGAGTCGCACGCCTTAACACGCTTGGCCATACTGGGCCCAAAATGTTACAAATCGTCATTTAAATAGCAACACTACTGTGGTTACATGTAAAAATGGTTTGTAAAAGTGAATAAAAGGATAAAATTGTAAATAGAAGGAAATGACCATATAGAGAAAGATCAGCAAGTTTCAAAGCTCTCTTAAGTCAGAAACGAATACTTGTTCTCATGAATCAGAAAGATTTTACTTCAAAATCACCTTTGTTCTGCAGCTGATCATTAAGAAAACTGGCACAAGAATGAAATAATATTTATTACATATTACACACCTGTCCTCCGCTAGTACAGCGGTATGTCTCCGGATTTACAACGCCACAATTGGGGTTCGATTCCCCTCGGTGGGCTGAGCAGATAACCTTTGTGGCTTTGCTAAAAGAAAACACACTATTACATACCTGTCCTACGATATTTTTATTTTGCCCCATGATAAGGTAAGATACACTATCCCAAGAAATGATAAGTGCTTTTTTCTTTTAAACCAGACTCGCTACACCTAAATTTAAAGCATACTTTCATCCAGGTGTATCACGTACTAGATAAGAGCTTTTAAAAGATATTTTGAAGGCGAAATATATATTATAAGAGAATAAGGCATGAAGTATCTACATACTATAAAGCTGGTATGACCTGGCGGTTAGAACAATTTCAATCTGCGGGTCGCACGATCAAATTCCTGTCACCAAATATATTTGCCCTTCCAACCATACGAAAATTATAAAGTAATTTGATCAATTCCACTATTCGTTGGTTTTGGATATACAAGACTATTCAATTGAATAGTTATTATGTACTTTAGTGATTTAATAATTATTTAGTTTTCATAACAAGAGTATTAAAAGCTAATTATTTTAAAAGTGATAGTTATGACAAGTTTCGTTACGCTACTCTGTATGAGTTGTACATTGGGTATGGAGTTTAATTGTTGTACTAAGCTTTTATAATATTTTTAACGTAATCTTACTGGAAGCTTCTAGTTTTTTCTTCTTACGTGTTGTTGTTAATAGAAGGTTTGATATTTCTAGATTTTACTGCCACGTTTTATAAATATATTCAAATACAGAGAGCAAGTTAAGTAAGTTAGTTCCTGTTTCGTTATCAGACATCAGGAGGTACGTTATTTCAAGAGATAATGCCACTGTAAACATGCCACTTTGCCACTGGTGAGCAAGTAAGTTAGTTAAAGGGAAGAAATGAACGAACATAAAGTAAAAGTGAAATCTAACTGTGGGTCAGTTTAACCACAAGAAACAATTCTTAAAGAGAGTTTCACAGCTTTTTATTGCAACAACAGTATACAGGAGAATAATTTGTCTTGTCAAAGGGTTTTATAAAGTAATTGAACCCACTTTTGTGAACTTTGACGAAAAAGAAACAATTATCTAAAGATCAGGAGGCAACGTGATAATCATTAGTATAACGAATTTTTCTACATACGTTTATTTGTTGTTTTTAAAATTTCGCGAAACGCTACACGATGGCTATCTGCACTAGTCGTCCCTAATTTAGTTTTTTTAACTATATAGACGGTTGCTAGTTATCCCCGCCGCCAACTCTTGGGCTACTCTGTTACCAACGAATAGTGTGATTAACTGTAACATTATAACAACCCCACAGCTAAAAGGGCGAAGACGTTTGGTGTGATGGGGATTCAAACCCACAGCTCTCAGATTACGAGTCAAGCGCTCTAACAACCTCGCTATGAATATATTTTAAAACAAGTGGATTGTGAGTTGTCTTTATTGTTGACAATTATCTCCAACAAGTCACATACACGTATTGTAAAGAATCCGACTCTATAAGAACTAACAGTTCGGAAAAAGTAGTCCAAGAGCTGACTAACTGTTTTTCCACTAATACATCACTACTAAATTAACGATGACTGTCACAGTTAAGTCTCAAGTACTTTGCACAAAATTCAAAAACAAACAAACAAGTATAATATATACAAAATCCTCAAATTCCAGAAATATTATGCAGAGAATAAAATGATGACGTACAACAAAGGAAAAAGAGACAAATACAAGTGTGCAAGATAATGCATGGTCGGCTTCAGTACTTGCCATAAACACTTTGGGTTGCTGAGGCAGAGAGACTGAATTTCTTACGTTTGTACAAGATGAAAACAAAAGTAATACTGTAATGTTATGCACAAGTAAAACAGGCCAACGTTCTAGTACGGCATCACACAGTTCTTAGATTATTTACATCAACGATTATTCATATCATGCGTTTACAAAGGAGATAACCCCAACCAATGCTGACATTGACAAATTGACCTCTTTAAATGAGTCTGACTCCATTCAAGAAGGGTATTACAAAGAACCGGGCTTCAGATCCTTTTCAATTAACAACTGTAAGAGCAAAAAAAATGTTTCAATAACTTTGTTCGCAAGGTGTCTCTACGAGATGAAAATATTAACTTGGTGTTAAGTGTCGTCAACTAAGATAAGTACTATATTTGTAAGAATATATGAGTAAAAGCAAAATAAAAATATATCAATCACAATATGTCTTTTAAATCCAACGAATGTCGATGTGGTCTTACTCTATACCAGAGTGCATCATGCAGGTTGGGAAAAGGCAAATATAGAGACGTTCCACCAGTTGCTTGAACAACAACAACTGTTCCGGTATGATGTTGATTAAGTTGGCGAGTTGTAATTTTTTTTATTATTATTTAGATAAGGTACAGTATATCAATAGGCGGATTTTTGTGATCTTGGTATCCTGGTGCAAGGCTATCCACTGAACTCTGACGTCACGAGGCAATCCACTTGCAGACAACAGAATTGTAGGAAAACTGATTTGAGTAGCTCGCTATCAAAATAAAATTAAGCGTATTTACGAGATATCAAGTAAGTATTGTATAAAGTTTTAAAAATGTTAAGCATTTTATGTGTATGCAATGTAATACAAAGGCTTTATGATCTAGCAATACTATTACTTTTAGAAAGCAGATTCCCCGATTGCCCCTGAAGAAGAAAGATCCACCTTTCGAAAGCGTTCGGGTTATAAGGGTTTCTATTTGACTTTTAGAAAGCAGTTATGCCATAAAAGCTTTTAACATTAAAATTAAAAGTTAACAGTAACGCTACAGCAAATAGCTGTATACTGCTACTTTACCACTAGTTTAACATGTATTATATTATGCAATATTGCATTAATTTAGCTTACAGTAGCCTACAATGGTGACAAGAAATGTTATCACCATAGGCACTAAGGGGTATGTTATAATATTAAAAAAACACAACACTAAAATTCAAGGTACTTGTGTACATTTAATTAAAATACTCAAACGATCAATGAATTTTAAGTATACAATTAAAATTTTATTTTGAGACTATCAAGCATCTTGAAACAGACATTATGTTTTAACTTGGAATCACATCATCCGTAGGGGCATGAAATCAAAATCGGTGCAACGTAATTTGGTAGATAAACTAAGTATTCAAATGACCAGTGGCT
Organism: Tachypleus tridentatus; assembly: GCF_004210375.1. Classification (NCBI taxonomy): domain Eukaryota; kingdom Metazoa; phylum Arthropoda; class Merostomata; order Xiphosura; family Limulidae; genus Tachypleus; species Tachypleus tridentatus. The sequence continues at coordinate 81,179,132 of NC_134836.1, read as the reverse complement.
TTTTTGTGTATATATGGTTTGCACTGATTTCGTTTTCAGACTCTTCATGCTGATGTTATTTGATGTTGAAGCATGTAAGGTATTTGTTTTTAGGCTGTTGAAAGTCTTAGAATAAAGTTTTTCATGTGTATTTAAAACATTGATTGCTTGAGTGTTTTAACAAGTAAATTCTAACAGTGTTTGACATACATAATATTGCTAGATTGTTTTACTTTAAGATCTTGCTCATTAAAGCTTTGATGAGCTTCATGTGAAGGGCTAAAGCTCAGGAATGGAAATAATTATTTGTGCTTTAACATTAATATGAGCATTAAATTTTTGGCATTACATTATTCAAAAGAAACTTGTGCAGTTCTGCATAGGCCAACATATACATTTAATAGTCTAATAATAAATTGACAATCAACAACTTATAAGTGTAATGAAGTGGTTTATTTTTAAGGAACATAGTACATATTTCATCAGGTATTAGACCAGTGTTCTGTGAAAATTTAAAATATTTTTGTAAAAACTTAAACCACTATGTATATATCATTGATTTTCACTTTACTTTTAAATTAGCAAAATGTGCTAGTTTCTGGTTTGCCAGTTCTTGTTCATTAATTAAAATTAATATTAATAAATACATATTATGAATGTATGTTCAAATTAAGTAGTAAATGAATAATGGTGTGTTGTTAATTCTTACCGTAAAAACTTAATGTTTAATTTATTTGAATAAAACTTAATAATAACAGTTTGCTTGCTTGGTATGTTTCACACTGTAACAGTCATTGTTCATGAATATTGATTATGTATGTAGTGTATGGACCAGTAATATGTTTGTTGTGTCCTAACCAGTTGGATGACCTTTGGTATTAGGTTAAAACCATTTTTGGCACAAAATATGGCAAATGGAGTATTGTTGGTATATTATAACAATTTCTCTTTTGTTTTCACCCATGGATTCAGAGAATATATCTATTTTTCAATTTCTGTTATGTTTGTGCATATTTTAAATTTTCATTGTACTAACAATTCCACTTATTTAGATCTATTGATTCAGGGATTTTTTGATATTACTATCATCAAATGTTTTTAAGATTTTTACATTGTTTACATTATTTCTGTTATGACATGTCTCACATTAACCATTTTAATTATTAGTATGGTATTAAATTTATTATTATTATAATGATAGTTGATGCAGTTGATGATTATCCTTCACACGATAAATTATGAATTGTAAATTTTCTTTCATACTCTGATGTCAACAGTTGAAAGCTAGTGAATAGTAAATATCAAAAGATATAGCTGAAATGAAATTATTGCTAGGAGATGTTATCCATTGATGTCACACTCCATTGCTCTATTGCATTACTGCACTTCTTTCTCTTGTTCTAGCTAACCTTGTGTATATTATTGGACTTATTTTGGTCATTGAATATTTTGCTGTTGATGCATATAAGCTATATTACATACAATAGCATTATATGTTTAATGTTGTTTCTAAATGTTGTTGTATTATATATTTTTTGTTTTTTCCAGTGAAATGCTTCAATCAAAAATGCATAAAGAGAGTTCTGTAAATAGAAAATGGAAGAAAGAACAAGGACAAGAAAGACTCAGATTCAGAACAAGATCAACATTAAATATGTTTCGAACAAGATCTGATCTGACTTTGCAGTTGCATGATGTAGGTAACTATAATTCACAAGTAGTCTCTGCAATATTTGTTGGATTAGATGCAAGTATTGCAAAATTTATGTTGCATTCTTCTTATGTTGTACAACTCATCATTCATTTAAAGCTGTGCATTGACACTGTTGTATTTACTGTCCAACTGTCAGACCTGCCTAACTTTAACATCGAGAAATTATAAAGAGAATACCTAGTTCAGTATTTGTGCTACAGTGCAATGTTGTCAAAATGGATTCTTTATATAAATATTTTGTGACTGCTGTATTCAGATCACTCCATATTATATCCTCTTGCTTGCTCAGTAATGTCTGACTTAATTGTGGTTTCTTCCACTGCACTTTTTCCAGTTCATTTTTACATGGCTTTTCAACCAAGGCTTATTGCTTTTTGCTATTGTTGGCTACAGGGCAGCTCTAGTTAATACTTTCCAGTTTTCTCATCGTGTCTTCTTATCTCTGTTCCTTTGTATATTTTTTCATTCTCCACATCCTGCTGTCCACTGTGATTGGGACCTGAATGTTGTTCACCATGCATTTACCCTCCTCCCATTGAATCTTTAGCCTCTCATTCATTATACCATCTTTTGCTTAAAACCTGTTTTTTACTTCTTTTTGCCTGTGGCCATAGAAGATCTCATGTAAGAGTCATTGATGCTTTCCATATTCTTTTCTGTCATTCTTATGTTCTTCTTCATCCTGAGCATAATTTTTTCCCTGAAATGTCTGTTGCTTGTGAGTGAAACAGCAGGTTTACCATCTCCCTTTGGGTTTGTTCTCCCATCTACTCTCTTTCTGTCCATCTAGATATTATTTGGTCTACATGGCTTATTTATTTTTGTGAATCACATCCCTTTATTTTAATTCTTGAAACTCCTCTTGTACCTGATATTTTCTCCATTACTCTCATGGGTTTTGTCTGTGGTGACTTATCTGTGTAGCTTATACTTCTTTGAATGTAGATTTAGTTCATCTTTTCTGGTCTCCTCTTACCAAATCTATAACTTTCTATGGCTGCTTACCTTTGCCGTTCATTAGAGGAGATCATACAAGCTGGCATATAAACTACCCTGCATGCTTTCACTTTGCATTATCTTAATTATATGGCTATTTCTTCCTCCTTAGGATATTGACTTCCTTCTGTTGCCATTCCACATACACCTTAGTGGCTCTAAATGTGCAAGTTACTTTTTTTTCTCTCTCTCTTCTCTTTACAGGAGCTATATTCTACATCTTAGGATCCTGTTGAGTGGCATGCAGTGCCTGGCAGGGTATACTTATATTTATATCTATGCCATGCATCCATTCAGCTTTGTAATGCAGACAGATGAGACAGGATGTTCCACAGAATTGTTTGAGGTTTTTATAGTATATTATTTCTTAAACAAGGCCTGATCCAGACATTTCTACTCGTAGGATATCATGGCTAAAGCAGTGTCAAGACTGCTGCCTACCTATCTGGTCCTAATTGGGTAAACTGGGATTGAGATACTTTTATAAATGGGGTTTCATGCTCACCTGTTGCATTGTTTAAAGCTCTTGCTTTCCTTCAGGCTCTCCATCAAGCTTTTGCCCCATTCCTTCTTCTATTAGAATATGGGAGTACTTGCCACTCATCAGATCATAGCCACTGGGCTGGTCGACCATAGAGACTTCTTCCTGAGTGTGATCATTTCTACTCAGAAGAGAATAAGGTGATGGTGTTCTGTTGATGTAGATAATGTGCACCTTCTTTCTACCATAGAATGGGCAAAAAATTCCCAGTGCTGTTTGGTTTTGGACTTTAGATTACACAACACATTCAGTTCAACCATTTGACTGGTTTTACCTGTCTTACCACTTCTGAATATCAGTTCTAGGGTTGTTTGGTGTTAGATGAGTACAGGATCAGCCAACACAAGTCCTCTCTCATGGTTAGTGGGGATTCTTCTCCTCCTACCATGGACTGGCATTGACTCATCACTTTAGCTTTTCCCCATCCTATCATTGTCCAGATAGTGTTTCCAGGTGGCTTGGTGTTAGATGTATGCAGGGTCAACACAAATGCACACTACTTAGGTCTGCAGAATGGAAGTTACCTTTCTCTTTTGCTTCATGGTAAAGATGAAAAGAAGGTTGAAATCCTCCTTCTTCTGATAACCAGATGAATTATCCTTGTAGTTTCTTGGTTTTGAACTGGAATTCACCTGACATGTATGGTCTGACATACCCTAGCCACAATGCACCATATGGCCTGCTTATATTCCACAGTTAAATTTTGGACTGTGCTTGTTTTCTGCTTAACTTAATGAAGAATACCCCCTGGTACAGAAGAATTGTGTGATTTTTCATGGGTGTGCCCCTATACTTTTCAAAAGTATAGTGTATCAAACTCTATCATGCTCTTAAGGGAGCTCCTTTAGGTAGCTTCTGCAACAGCTTTTTCACTACTTCAGTGTAAGGTTTTTACTAATATGTAGGGAAAGATAAGGTATCATATATATAAATTAACAATTTTCTATGCTGAAAATGTATTTCCAATAGATATTTACTTCTTATCACACTTCCCATCCATCCTCCTCATGTCTAGAGCATTTTTGTTGCCTAATCTCAAAAGTGATGATTGAGTAATCAGTATAGAGGAAGGCAACTGTAATACTAGGTTGTTTCGTGCTCCTATTTGTGGAAGGTTTTCGCATACAACAATGCAGTAGTATTATACAAAAATTAAGGAGAGATCCTCATGGTTAGTGATGAGCAAATAAAATTACACATAAAAAGGGTAGCACAAAATGGGGAAAACTAATATACAATCAGAGGTAAGTATCTATTGGGAATACAGTTTTGTTGTCAGAAAATTTTAACTTAAGAACACACTAAATTCAAACTTTTACAATGATTGATTGTGATAATATTTGGCTTGGGCAGAATAAAGTTGTCTTTAGCTGTTCCATTGATGCTAAGGCAACCAGTGAAACCTCACTCAAAATATTCCCTAATAGAAATAATTTTGTTAACAAGGGAGCTTAAAATATTTATTTTGTCAGTAGGAATGCATTCTCATCCTGTACTTTAACATTGGTTATGTAATGTACTTATTAATGGACAGTTTTTGCTGATGCTGCAACCTTCAGAATGTGAATGTATGGCAAACCTTCTGATAGAGCTGGGCAATTAGTGGAATTTAATAACAATTAATTTGGGCTCATTAGTCAATTACATTCATTAATAGATTGTGATTACTTGAAACATGAATAGCTGGAATAGTCAAGGACAGTAATAATAAAAATTACTAATTTTTATTAATAGATTATTTTCATGAGTCATGAAAGAAGGTAGTGGTGGTTTATCTTTCGAGAATTGCTTGGTACTTGTGAAATTTATGATGATTAAAATTTTGCAAATATAATTTGTATTTGTAAAAAAGAAGGGACAGAAACATAAGTAAATCAGAATAATTGGGGTCTAAATCTTAAGTTGTTAATATTCTGTTTGAATTTACTGTTGGAAATAATTTTAAAAATTGGCATTAAAAGCATTACTAACCAACTGAATAAAGTTTCTGTTAGGGTATCTGTTTTTATTTGATGATGACATCATGGAAATTTCAGAAATTGAAGTTGACTAACTAGAAGAAAGAGTGATAATAAGCATTTTTTAGGTTAGTAGTGTTCCACAGAAGTTAGAGATTGTTCTTACTTATTAATTATTTCAATATTTTGATTAGTTTTTTTACAGTATTTCAAAATTCTGATATTCTGAAAAGGATTGATACTGTTCAATGTAGGTTTATAGGATCATATTAAAAAAGAAATAGAAAGTTTTAATTAATGAGCTTTAGCCTTGAGACCTATGACTATTGTGACTAGAAATTTAGAAATGAGTAAATTCAAAGGACGTCAGTTGGTATTGTGGAAAACATTAATGTTATAAAATATTTTGTAGATAGGAGCTTCAAACCTTTAGCTGTGATGAGAAGAGCAAGTATAATGTTTATTTATGGAATAAATTTATAGAAGTGAACTTCAGAAGATATATATTACTTTATAAAAGACTATCCTCTGTCAAAATACTGTTTACAGTTTTGATCCATTTATTATAAGAATGCTTGGAAAAGTGGGATACAGGTTACTAAAATAATAATTAGTATAAGGAATTTGAGATATTCAGAAAGACTTAAAGATCGACTTGATTCCGATTTTTAAAGCACTTCAGTGACCTGCCCTTGAACTGTATTTACATGATTAGATGAAAAAGATTGAATAATATTGATGTTTTATCAGAGAAAATAGAGATGAAATGCAGAAATCATAAGTCAAGGTAGAGATTTGGGGAGAGGGAGGTTTTTTGAAAATAAGAATTGGAAGTGTTTTACAGTTCTTAGAAAGTTAAGGTTGTGGAAGCAGGCTCATTTAACATTCAGGTACAATTCTCAATTGGATTTGAAACTTAGGTTGCTTGTAATAAGGAAAGGGATAATAAATAGATTTACTATTAGAGAATCTCCTATTAAGTATACTGATAGAATAACTTCTTGTGGGAAACACAGAAAGTCTAGGAGTTTTGGAAATGACGTGCTGTATATTAAAGTACTGAATTGTGCAGTGTGTGTATGTAATAGTTACTAAAATATTGTGTTTTATAGTGTATATAGGAAGGAATGGTGTTGAAAATTGGAAGTGCTTCTTAAAAAGTACAAACACTACAGTAGAAATTTAAGAATAGAAAAATATGTGTCTTTTAGCAGGCAAGTAAAGGAATGAACTCATTATCCATGTTTAAGGCTTAAAGTAAATATTATCAGGAAGATGTTTAGATAACAATTTAGTTGGTTGGAACTGTAGAATAATATTCATGAAAGAATGAATTGTGTTAGAGATGGGCTACGCTTAAGTAGCTTAAGTTTTGTACATAGGATATTTTGGTGAAGCACTAAATAAATTCATTAAAGTTACTGTAAGCTCAACAACTTTCATGGTGGTGAGGTAACTTGGGAAATTTGGAATAGATTTATTGTTAAGATAGCTAGTGTAAAGAAATATTTTGGAAAAATAAAAAGATACAGAGCAAAACAATTTGAATAACAGTTTCATAAGTAAGCCTATCAGATTTAAAGATAAACACTAGATTCATGAATGAATTTAGTTTTTGTTGTAAGGTTATTAGTATTATAAACAAAATAGATTGGTTTAGGACAGAGGTGAAATGAGTGATAATGTATAATTGAAATTACTTAAATTGATTAGATTTAGAAAACACTGATAATAGTAATTTTGTGACATCACGGGTTTTAAGTTATTACTAATGATAGACCTATTAAAAGAGGGTTGACTGTCTCTTTATAATGGGTGATAAACAACCTGATGGAGCTGAAGACAAAAATTGTAGTCAGAAAGTAAACTTAAAGGTGATAATAAGGAGTTTCAGTGGTAGAAAGTTTTAACTGGCAATTGCTATATGCAACTTTATCATACAATCTCAGTATGAAATTGAATAATGAGATTAAGTCTGTTATCAATAAATGTGCTGATGCAACAGTCATGATAGACTTTAATTTTAGATGTAGTAATTGTGATTGCATAGAGTCAAAGGGAGAGAAATTTCATCAAATGTTTAAGGATGGTTTTCTATATCAAAGCTTGAGGTAGCCAATCAAAAGGAATGTCATATTTATTTTCAACAACTAATAATGATGTGATTGCAAGAATGTTGATACAGAATAAAAGAAATTTATTTCATAATTTTTGAAGACCAGTTTTGAATTCATGAAACAAGATATAGGACAGATTTTCATTTATTTTTTTTTAAATAAAAAAGATTATATTGGTTGAATCAAGATATCCATCTTTCTGTAATTAGGTAAAGTATAACAAGGAAGATTAAACATTATCAAGGTTAACACTTTTTTTCTTTTTTAAAGAGCTTACCACACATAATTTTAAGGGTCAATCATATAAATCATTGTAAAATTAACTCCAGTGGAGGTTATCAGAAAAATCACTAAACTAGATAGCAAATGTTATGTAAATTGAGGCTAAAGATATCAACGTGTCTTAATTTATTTTGTTGGGAAACTATTTCATGAAAACAAACACAAGTTAAGCCATTTCATTTTTTTCAGCCCATTAACCCCTCAGTGTGGTTTCCTGTATGTGGTGATGGGGACCTCCCAGAGAAAGTTCTGTTCTTTCAGTTTACTTCCTTTGGAATCTAAACATTTATCCACATGTTTGCTGTGCATGGCAACCCATGAAGGAGAGGAGAGGATATTGGTGGTTGAGGGGTCCTACCCTAACACATTACTTTGGCCTTGAATTCCCAGGTTTAATCGGCTAGTCCACTTGGGCTGGTATCAATCAAGTACCAGTGTTGGATGTTCTCTATGGGTGTTGTGGACATTGTATCTGATGCTGGTGTTTGGGTATAGTGCTCACAAAACCCTGGCATTGCTGCAGTGTTTTTGTTTGGCACTGTAGTGCGACCCCTCATAGGGCTCTGTGGTGGGTGGGGTCACCGGGCACCAAAATATTCTTTTTTTTATTTAAATAGTGAAAAAACAGTCCATAGGAAAATGACCTTGTCTTTAAGATTCTGAGCAACAATCTTCAACCTCTGTAACACCTGTACATCATTTTCTTATACTACATTCTCTTTCAGACAAACCTTTAGAGCAAATGTCTCCCTTTTTTATTCAGAATGGACTAGAGGGACTTGCTGGCTCTCCAAAGTCAGTCTAAAAACTTTGCTCTGGAGACATTAGTGGAAACATCCACTCCTAAACACAGTGAACTCCTCTTGCATTTAAAGGCAGTTGGGGATATATCCTTTGATATATACCCATGCTACTTTGAATTTTTCATGATGAGTTATTGTTGAAAGAGGTTTAAAGAACATCTCCAGTTCAGAGACCCTCCCTGGTTTCTCCATCCAAGGAGTTTGTGCAGTGAGACATATCTCCACTCACAAAGTTGGAATTATGATGCCGACCAACATTCTAATTTTAACATTAACATCACCACATCTACCTGCCACCATCAAGGCAGGTTATTGTAATTGCAATCTAGAGCCATGTACTCTGAACCCTCTCAGATGTTTCCAGTATTAATGGTTTGGTCACTTGAAAACATCATGTCGTGTTGTTTTTTTTTACCTGTGCTCATTTTGGTGGCAAGGGCCACGATGCCTGTGAGTGTGAAACAGACCCTCATTATACTAATTGCAACACGTCTCACCCATTTTACTTTTGTTCTTGCCCTATGTAATTGGAAGAAAGAGGTACAGCAATTGAAAACGATTCAAAACATTACTTACTCTGAGGCTCAAAAGCTACTGTCCACCATTTCACCTCAGATGTATGCTGCTGCACTTCATTCCACTACTACAGTGGTAGTGCAGACAGATCTATTCGTGCCTGTGAAAGAATCATTCCCAAACCATATGAGTAGATGAATTGTCATCAACATCCACCTCTGTCCCAACTATTCGTTCCAGCAAACTGCCAAATCCTCTTTCTTTGGTTCTAGGTACAGGCATTTCCTCGCATTTCTCCAGCCCCGAGATGGAGGAGTGACACTATTGATCAGTCAGCATATGCCCATCCTGTCTTTGCCACTCGACACACCCTTGGAGGCTGTAGCCATTGGTGTTTCCTTGGGTCATACGCTCACTGTTTATTCTCTCTCTTAAAGAGACCTATGATCAATCAGACCTTGATGCTCTCATTGAACAGTTGCCATCTCCTTTTATAATCCTGGGGGACTTTAATGGATATAATCTCTTCTGGGGAGATGCTCCTAGATCACAACATTTTCCTTTTATTAATGGTTCTTATATCTATTTTCATGCACCTAGTCAGTCCTTTACTGATATTGATTTCTCAGTTTGCTCCCATTCACTATTCTCTCACTTTTTATTTTGAGAAAGACTAGCTGTGTTCAGGGCCACCTGACCCACATGGAAGTTGGATCAAGCCAGTTGGTGCTCTTTCATTGTTCTCACAGAACATGATCCTTTCATCATCTGTAAACCATCAATAGACAACTGTGTGGCAGCACTAACCAACTGTATTATACAGTCAGCTGGTAATTTATTCCTAAAACCTCAACAGGTTTTTCCTTGTCTGTGGTGGATTCCTGCTGGTCACATGGCATGGAAAGCTCAAAAATGGGCCTGGGATACCTATGAAAGGTATCCCACACTCTCAAACCACATCACTTTCTGGCAGACCCATGCATGTACTTGGCAGGTAAGACATAAAAGCCAGAATGAATCTTGGATTAAATTCACAACCAGTATCTTTTTTTACCACAAGTTCTAAAGTCATATGGGACAGGATTTGAAAGGTCAGTGGGTAATACTCTCAGTGAAAGCTTTTATCAGGTATCTAGCACTTCTGCTTTATTCTCCATCTCTTAGCCATCAAGACTCAAGGAGAGTGACTACTTCTTTCCTTTCTGGTTGACTAAAATTAACCAATGACTATTTTTGCCCCTTTTCACTGGTTGAACTCAAACTGGTCCTTAATCAGTCTGGCAGTACATTGGTTGGACCTGATGATATACACTTTGAGATGCTGCACCATCTCTCTTGTTTGTTATTCTTCTGGTTCTTTTTAACTAGATCTGGCAGGAGAATGATGCATGGCACTAGGCTATTGTCTTACCTTTTTCTGAGCCTAGGAAGGATCCCAAGATTCCTTCAAATTACCATCCAATTGCTTTGATGAGCTGGCTGTGTAAGACCTTAGAGAGGATGGTTAATGCTCGTCTTACTTGGTTCTTCGAATTAAGCAACCTCCTCTCGGCCACCCTGTGTGGGTTCCGACGACAGTGCTCCATCATGGACCACCTGGTTTGACTTGAAATGTCAAACAGAGAAGCCTTTCTCAAGTGACAACATCTTGTGTCAGTATTGTTTAACCTCGAGAAAGCTTATGATACAGCGTGGAGATATGGTATTTTACGAGATCTCCACTTATATGGGTTGCATGGCCATTTGCCTAATTTTATTAAAAACTTTTTAATGGGCAGGCATTTCCAAGTTCATGTGGCTTTGACACTTTTTCATTCTTTCCTACAGGAACTTGGAGTCCTTCAAGGCTGTTTCTTGAGTGTCACACTTTTTAGTATAAAGATTAACGCCGTCACTGGACAACTCCCTCTTACTATTGCAAACAGGTTCTATTTCAAGGACTTTCACATCTCATGTCAGTCATTGAACATGAGGTTTATTGAGCAGCAGCTACAGATTGCCCTCAGTCATTTACTGAAGTGTACCACAACAAACAGTTTTAACTTTTCTCTTTCAAAAAACATTTATGTGCACTTTTGCTGCCAATGGTGTATTTCCCATTTTGAATTCCGGGTCGGTGAAATTGTGCTTTCTGTTGTCCCTGAGACCAAGTTCTTGGCATTTATATATGTTTGTAAGATGACTTTTATACCACACATCAAGTAGCCATGAGTTAAATGTACAAGAGCACTGAACATCCACCATGACCTCTCTTCCACCACTTTGGGAGTGGATTGATGTTCTGTGCTTAAGATATATCGTGCTCTTATTCAACCAAAACTAGACTGTGGGTCTCTGGTCTATTGCTCTGTCAGGACCTTAGCCTTGAAGATGCTGAACCCCATTCATTATCATGGACTTTGATTCTGCACAGGGGCTTTCCACACTTTCCCAGTCCAGAGCTTGTACACTCTCTATTGGACTTTGGCCATCTTGTTTCCATAAGGATGAGAAAGAGAAGTTTGTCCTAATTAGACTCTGCATTGGTCACATTGTTTTCTTTATCTGGAACTGATGCATCAATGTGTAGTTTGTGTGACACTCAGACCATAATAGCCCACATTTTACTGTCATGCCATCGTTACAGCTCTCAATGACGGCACTGTGTTTTGTCCCAAGGTTTATCCTTAACATTGGACAGTATTATCTTACAAATGTTTTTAGTTTATTAAAGGCCATTGGCCTTTTTAATGCTATTTAAGTTTTTAATTCATAAATTAGGCTGTTGTTTTTTATAACATGATTCTTTTTTACAAATTAAAATAATATTAATTAAAAACAAAATTAGAAAATGGTCATGACATCAAATAACTTGAAGGACTGGAAAGGCCAACTTCACTGATGTTTGAACTTGCCCACTTGTCATTCTAGTGAGTCATAATAATTAAAATTGTGCTACATTAAATCTTGAATTACTTTACTTTCTCTCACTGCTATAAACTAATTTAAAAATTGGAGTTAATACTATTTAAGTTTTTAATTAAAAAATTAGACAGTGTTCTGTTTTACCTTGATTCCTTTTTACAAATTTTAATAATCTTTATTTTAACTGGTTGTTTGGCACACCTAGCTTAGTTGCTTTGCACCATATAATGCCAACCAACCAACCAGACCACAAATGATTTTTATTTCATATATGATTTTAAATTCCTCTCTCACACATGATATAACAGTAACATTTTGTGTCCCTTTAAAGTAGAGTCCTTTAATTGTTTTAAGATGAGTAGTTCTGTATGATCACAACTATAAGGCCATGTCATTGCATATGTAAACTCACATTCATAATTTTATTGAATTATTATTTTATGAATGTATGTTAAAAGGTTGTATCAAAGTGTAGATTATAATTCACATTCTAGTATTATATTAGGTTGAGGAATAATTCGTGAGCATTTTTAAATAATTTCATTCAAGCATTACATGCAAGACTATACAATACTTCAATGCATGAACACATTACACCCAAAACATTTATTATGATACTTTATTTCATGTAATACTTAGGTATATAGTATGCATTGTTGTAAATGAAATTGCAAGAAAGTAAATGCGAAAAGCAGATGGTGTCGAAAATGCTCGATTTTGTCCACTTGACATTCCATTTAATGAGCTGAAAATGAAAGCAAAAATTAAAGACATATGAAAATCAAACACACCATCTATTAGAGCAAAAAATTATCTACCAAATGACATGAAATATTTTGTGAAAGCGTTTTATTTATGAATATATTTTTTTAACTTGAAAAAACGCTCACAAATTATTCCTCAACCCAATACTTTAGTCAATTTCTTGACTTAAAAGTGAATATTTAAAAAAATCTTATATATCAATTTCATTGCATCACATGGTGTTTTGAATTGTAGCATCAGTTGAGATGCTAGATGTCTGTGATGATACGAAACATTATATACCCAAATAACTAATATTGACAAGCTAAAATATAAGATAAGAACTCCTTTTGCTTTAATTTTCTTAGATAATAATACATTTATTGAATCAACCACAGTGGCCCCACCCAACTTTTTTATTTTTGAAAATACTTGCTTATATTCATATTCTTAGCTCAATAATATATGTATAACCAATTAAAAGCTCAGCATGTCCCTCTAGTGGTTTTCTCAGTCTCTGTTAAGTATTTGTGCGGAAAACTTTCTTCTCATGCTAGATTCCAAGCACAAAAAAAAACATTTTTTTTAGACCCAAGTACAGTTTAGTTACTAAACTAAATAAATTATTGTGGAATTCTGTGGTATCAATATTATAATTTATAATTTTTTATTTGAAATTTCATATGTAAAACTAAAAAAAAAATGTTTTACACCCTCCACTTGCAAAATTTGATAAAGCTTAGCAACTTACAGCAGGTAACAAATGAATACAAAGTTTGGTAGCTGGAAGAGATATATACTTATATATTTGTTTATTTAACACTCTATGTTTAAAAAAAAGGAAAAAGAATTTAAGAACTTGTTTATAAATAGTAATAATGTACATACAAAATACTGGTCCACTAGAACACAACCAACACAGGTTAGTCATTCTAGAATGAAAAAGCATAATTATGTCCATTTCCTAATTTTACTCGTGGTTACGAGGTTGGTCAAATTGGCTATACCTATACAGAGGTACAATAGTGAAAATAACAGATTGAAATATAAAGTTTTTTGTAAAAACAAAAAGCATTTGATAATTATCTGGAAGCTATAAATATTTTGCATATGAAATTTGAAAATTTTCAAATGCATAAAAGTACTTTTAATCTTAAAATCAAAATTACTTTTAATGTTGGATAATCAGTATTTTAAAAAAAATATCTTAGAACTTAATTTTAAAAATTTGAAACCTTGAATATGAAAGTCTTGAAATGTTTACATATAATTTGCAAAATTTCATGACATTACATTTACTGCATTAAAAGTTATAGCATGTAAGCTACAGTAAGCACAAAATTGTTACAAGGTCAGCCCCTGGACCAAGACCTTACTGACAATGTTAATAATAAAGGTAAATAATGAAATAAAATGTATGCATCACTGACAGTGTAATTTATTATTGTTGCTATGTAAAACCCTACCATCTAGCTGACACATATTTATCAATAAAATGTCAAAAACCTTTAATGGAGATGTGGAAAAAATCGTCCAATTTACATTACATTTTAACTTTATAGTAATCAGTTCTTTCATATGCTGAAACAGCTGTTACTTAGATATTCATGAATTTGAATATGTAATGAACAGAATTCTTCAGTTAGCAACATACGGAGAACCAAGTTCAATGTTACCAACACTTATTTCCCTGTTCCTATAACAGAATCTTCCTGGAAGTTTTTCTGATTTGTGCAGAAGGGTCAGGTGCTATTGTTCATCCTGGGCTTTTACTTTTTGTCTTGCATCAGTACTGACTTTTTGCAGAGTTGTTTAAGCTTTTTCTCATCATCTTCTGTCATTGGACATGTGCACACATCATTATATGGATGACTGGCTCTTTCTGGCTCTATTCCATTAATTAGCAGAACAACACACTCAGGTTCTTCTTTCAGAAGTCACAAAAGTGGGCTTCGTTATCAAATTGGAGAAATATGTTTTATCACTCATGCAATATCTTGTCCATTTGGTTGTGTGTTTCAATACTCACTAAAGTCACTCTCAATCAACCCCTATCTGGCTTCAAGCCATGAAAAGAGCTGTCAGACTATTATTTATGTCTTATGTCTTCTTATCAAAATGTGTGTATATTCTCTCTCATTTGGGAATCTTGGGTATCCCATGAACATCTCATTTTTTTGGAACAAGCACATATATGAGGTTCCTTCAGTGGTTACTGTGTCACCAATGGGTCATGCATTCCAATCCTTTGTATCATCCTATCTCATTATTGAGAAGCAACATCAGTGATTGCAAATGGTGATTGGAATGGAGCAGCACTACTATTGGGGTACCCATTCCATCACTTTGTTCCAAGATCCATTTTCTCACGTTTCCTCTGGGGATCGAGAGCCTATCTTTAAGTCAGGAGATCAAGGATACATGAACAGGAAATAATTCTCCCTCCATATTAATGTTCTCAAACTTCTTGCACTACATCAAGCAATGGTTCAAGATCTGTTTGTTGAGATTAAAAATTGTCATGATACATTCCAACAATACCACAGTTCTATCTCAGATTACCCATCAAGGATACACACATTCTTGAAACCTTTGGTTTCTTACCTTGGATTTTCTCTACTGAACTCATAACCATTGCATTAGTCTTTTAGCATGTCATATTCCAGGAGTGATGAATTTAATTGCTAATCATTTGTCTTCACTCAGCCAGATTCTTCTGATGAAATGAATGCTACATCACAAGATTTTTTAGTGGTCTTTCTCTCATTTCAGGTCTCAAACAATTGATGCCTTTGCAATTCATTGGAATTCTCAGTTGCAGTTGTATTGGTCTCCAGTACATCATCCTCAAGTGTTGGCAATGGATGCATTCAGTCAGGACTGGACAGACTTACATCTGTATTCCTTTCCCTGAATTCAGCTATTTCCCCAGGCTCTGACTATGGTTTGTGTTACTCCTTGTTAAGTTCTCTTGGTTGCACCTTACCAATGAGGTCAAGCATGATTTCTGCTTCTTTAGTACCTGAGACAACCTCCATCAGACATTTTCCACCCAGATGTTTTGAAACTCAATCTTTATGCTTGGAGGTTATGTGGTATGTTGCCCAACTTGAGGGTTTAATTTCAAAAATTTCTCTGTACTTAACTTCATCTCTGCACAGTAAAACAAGATTGTTTATCAATGGAAATTCAGTGGCATATGCAAAAAATGTTAAACCCTCTTCATCCAAAAGTATTTATCATATCTCATATTCTAACTTCAGTATTTGAGAAGGGTCTAACTTCTTCTATGGTGGCTTTATGCAAAGCATCCTCATCTAACTATTTTTAGGTATTATTATAAATATTGGAAGGTTTTTGAATCCCCAATTCTATCAGCTTTACTAAATTCCTTTCACATTGTTAGGTTCAAACAACGTTTTCAATTACTGAATTGGGGTTTTACAGTTATTTTACATAAGATGCTATCTCATCTTCCTTTTGAGCCCTTACCTTTATATTTTTTGTTTCATCTTTTTCTTAAATTATAATTTTTGTTGAACATCAGTTGGAGTTGTTGCTTGCAATCCATGTGCATAGGACTTTCTATCATTCCACATCTGCCCTGCTTTACCCCCGTAGATCTTTTCTTTCCAAGATCCTTCTCACCAATGTATTTACTAGCCATTTCTCACCTGCTCCAATTCTGATTGTTCATTATGTACTCTCAAAGCTCTCAAGTGGTACATGGCTCATACTAACTAGTTTTGAAGTTCTAGGAAGTGATTGTTCATTCATTGGGATCCTTCTATTTCCCATGACTTATCTCACATTACTCTCACAAGGTGGATTTAAAAATTGATTCACATGGCTTATAATGGATTATTGTTACGGGAGAGGAATCTTTTGATGCAACATTTCACCAGATTCATCGTATCTCTATGTCATTAGCCACCTGGTTAAATTGCCCTCTGGAAGCAGGCTGGTATATGGACTGCTCTTAATACTTTTGTATCTTATTATGTGTGTGATCTCTTAGTTTCCTCTCCTAAGGGTTTTCAACTACCCCTTGTAGCTCCTTTTTTTTCCCCTCATCTATTAGACTTTAACCAGAGGTGAGTCTTTTTCTCAATCATTTTTTTTCCAGGGACCTTTTACTTTTTCACTGGATCCCACTCTGTGGCAATTGTTGCTTTCTATTCTCAGCTCCACAATAGGAAATACTTTCACTATAATTACTTCAGGTTGCAACAGGCTCTTTTGAAATAGGGTGTCCCATAAAACCATCTAGGCACCTACTGGATGGTAATACCTTATGAACTGCCTCCAATAGATAGTCAAGAGTAAAACTAAAGGGGATTTTGCCTGTCCCTGCAAATCTTCAGGTTGAATAAATCAGAATTTGTTTGCTTTTAAAAATGTAAGGAACTTGGTTCACCTATTGCACAGTTTCCAAAGCACTGTTCCTTATGGCTCCCCTATGTATTTTACCCCCTCTCCCAAGACTGTACTGTCCCTTGTTTCCAGACACTTGGGTGGTGGATAGAGGCTTTTCCTCCAGAGTGTTCAAATGGGTTCCACCATTCCGGAAGCAGAATGAAGTTAAGGGTTCTCCTACTAGGGTCCCTGGATGTTTTCCACACACATCAATAGGAGTAATGCCAGCCTCTGTTGGAGCCTACTCATAATTCTGGCTAAGATTTGACACAAAGCTATCTGGTTGGGAAGTGCATGTCCCTTCTCTCTGATTAATGTTGGTTTAGTATATTGTTCATGGGAGGTGTCTACTAGGTCATAACTCCAAACACAAAGTGGTCTCATCCTAGGCTCTTGGTTGAACACATGTTTCACATCTCCATAATTCCAGGGGCAAGCAGAATACTCCTTCTCTACATGGTTGGGGAGTGAGGATGAATGTTCATAATTTTAGACCAGATGAGTTCTGTTCCTTTGGCTGAGTAATGTATACATGATCCCATCATTCCAATCTTGGATCATTGCTTTTTTGACATCTTCAGGTGAAGGAGAAAGTTTGTCCACTTAGTTGCTTACTTTCTTTTTTGTGATTCTGGTGGTGTGAAATGTATTACTCTATGGCTACAGGTTGAGATCCAGTCAGAGTGTTTTGTGTGTGTGTGTGTGTGTATATATATTTTAGTGAAATTAAATAATTACATCCAAATGAAGCCAAATAAGTAAACAAAATCATGAAGAAGGACTGGGTTAAAGCAGCAGGTTCCAACTTCTGATTAATTATGTTATAACCATAACATTTTAAGCCATAAACAAAACACATTAAAATTAAACAAAATACACTGCATATTTTTAAAAAAAGATCCTAAGGTACAAGTTATAACATGGGATTATTAAATGTATCCTAGGTCTTGGAGGTGACTGTGAAAGTAGGATCCACATTGCAGTGGGAATATACCATCTATCAGTCTTAAACTCCAATTTTCTAGTCTCACGTAAGAGGATTAGAAATTTAGAAATTAGGAAAGCGAGATGTGGGTGCTGAAGCCCACAATGCCCCACATCAGTATCACCCTTCACTGCCTACAGATAGTTGTGAGAAGATGGCTGCTCTTCCAAGTTAAAATAAGAAAAAGATGAAAAATGAATAAATGAAATTAAATTTAAAAAGTAAGGAAAATAAGGTACCACCATTTGGGGGTAAGTAAGATAAAGCTTGCCTCTTGAAGTTAGCATTCCCTCCCCCAATATGGAAGAGGCACTAATAAACATGATATTGAAACATATCAGTGATGTGATAGTTTACTGTGACTGTTGTGCTTTCATATGTGGCTCAGGGTGTATATTTGCATAAAGTAGTGCCAAGTTCTTAAATGACCTTATTTTTAACTAAAAGTAATTATTAGTAATTTTCAGTAATTTTTTGTTGATTTTACTTTCTTTGTATTTATTTTCCTTATTTTTCATTTTCATTCCAAAACCTAGGATAACCCCAAGTTGTAACTTGTACTCTAGGATATTTTCTAAAAATATGTGTTGTATTTTATTTTATTTTAGTGTGTTTTGTTTATAGGTTAAAAATTTTTGGTTATAATATATAAAACATTCTGATCCAATAGCTCTAGTCACCAACATGGGATAAAAGTACTATGACCTTTTTATTCCAACCCTGAGTTGTGGAACTTTGACTGTCTGTTAATGGCCGACCAATACTAGTGATTACTCATATTCTATTCCTCCTCTGATATAGGAACTAAGTACCAGGTGAAGAGCATATCTGTTCTGGATGGAGTGTGGTTCCCCACTCTTTCTCCATTTTTTTCTCTTTGTAGACTCGTGTTGTGTGCAGGTGTTTTCTGTATGTATCATGCATGTAGTGGTCCCCTCTATTTTCTCAGTGTGGGATCCTAGCTATAGTGTCAACAGATGGTAAGTACGTTTCAGAAGTTAACACTTTCCTAAACTGAAAATGAATTTTCATTAACACATACCTCTACTGACACTCTCCCACTCTACCTCCCCACTAAAAGTGGTTTATATCTCAAAAAAAGTGGTTACATTATTGAGATGAGGTGCTTATATACAGTAACTGGATATAGAATGCATTTAAGTTGGTAGAAAAATTTGCAAATTAGAATTAGCTTTAGGTATTCAAGTAGGATATAAAAGACTGAAGCTCAGATGGGCAAAGAGTGGAAACCCTGGATATCAAGAAATAAAAATTGTGTTAGTGGAGGTAAGTGTTATTGGAAATACATTTCCAATTTAGGAAAATGTTAATTACCATTCACATTTTTTTTGTGCCAAATGGAAAAATTGTTGCCATAGCAATTAATATACCATTTGTTAATAGACCATTAATTATAGTTTTCAGGATACTATCTTATGATTAATCTTTGGTTTAAGTTTCTTAGTTTCTTTACAATCGTATGAGCATGTGCTGTTAATAGTGGTGTAAGGTGTGTTAGTTCAGACATAATGGTTACATAGAAAAGTACAAATACACAAAAAAAACAAAGACTTACACTTCTCGTACAATTGCCGTGATGAAATAATAATCAATCAACACCATCTTATGATTGTTCAGTCATAGCTGTATACCTAGCCCTTTGCATCAGGTAAGCATATTTGCATATTTAAAATAACTTAAATTGGATCATTGCACAAAATTTATGGAAATTCCATAATTTTGGTTGTTTTTAGATTTTTAAATAAAAATGTATTTTAAAAGACACACACAGAAAAGGCCAAAAATGCTCAAAAAGCATCAGAATTTTTTGTCATCCAAAGATCAATACTCTTACTGGAAATAGTAGATCTAATCTTTTTTTTTTTTTTCCATCATGCAGTTTATGGTTTTAATAACTGCTTATGTGATGCAAATGTTAAATTTTTACATACAAAATGACTTGCAAACACACTAATTGAATTATTTTAGGACCATACTAAGGGAGATTAGACACCCTAGATTTTATGCATGAAACTCCAACTATGGATAAAGCATTTCTGATTAATTTTAACACATCATTCATAGGGCAATAACATTTTTTTCCATGGGTATGTTTCATCTTTCATTCTTGATTACTATTTAGCATGTTTCCCAGGTGCTTAGTGTAAAGCATGCTAACATTTTTACAAGTCAATTTTGCAAGTAACAGAGTCCTGAACCACCTGGCCTTCATCCGTATTGATACAGGTAGGCTTACATTCAACATTTTATTTAACAGTTATTTTATAAATATATGTCAATAAGCTTATCATCAAATTGGAAATTATTATTCAATTTTCAGTATTTCTAGAACAAATTGAAGGGCAATATGAGGTTGGTCAAGTTGATTAAAACCATATAGAGTTAAGGTTGGTAAAATATAGTTTTATTTAAAAATAAAAATGACAGATTTTGGGGGATATACAAATTACACAAATAAAACTAGTCAACTTTTAGACATAGAAAAGTATTTTTAATCCTGTTATCAAAATTACTTTGTGTGTTTGATAGCCAGCATCCTAAAAGAAACAATTTATGAAATATCTTTAATTCAAATATCTTAAAACTTAAGTTAAAACCAGATATTTTTTGTATGAAAACATTGTAATGTTTACCAATAACCTGCAAACATTTGGAAAGATTATTGTTTAAATACTGTTATGGATATATTCGTAGTTACGAACTAGGTGAAGTCCACCCAGCCCATGTTCGTAGAATTAAACAAGATGCATTGCAGCCTTGAACAACCAAAACAAAATGATAATTATTATGCCTCTGGTAAAACCAAAGGAACAGTCTTTCACAAAGTAACAAATCTTGGACTAAGCTTCTGGAAACTTACTCATGAAATTTATGAATAAATAATCACCAGCAGACAACTCAGATACACCTTTGTATGAACCTGTGATATTACAAATAAACCACTCATTAATGCCATGAATATGATCTTATTAAGAAACTTATATTACATGAACAACATGATAACTGGGAAAATCTGCCTTTCAGGAAGTAAATCCAAACCTGACTCGTCCAAATTCTTGTATAATATTAAGTTTATCACAAACAACTTTATAAATGAAAATTCAACATGATGATTACCGTGTCATTACCAATGACAAACTGTGTGAACATTTTTGCTTAATATTTTAAAATACCTTTGTAACCCCAAACCTCACCTTGTTTGACACACAGCAATTCAACAGTGTCAAACAATACATTTCTTATAACCACCCCTCTTTTCACTGACCTTCCCAGTATTTATATCACATATTTATGGTTCTAAGAATGTGTATACTTTAGCAGAAATCAAAATTAACTGTAGTAAAATGAAATGCAAAGCCCCAGGGGAAGATGGAATTAACAGCTGAATCCTGAAATGCCTATCCAACGAAATCATAACCCACTTAGTAACAATTGATAATTTATCACTGATACCAGGATATTACCTACATATTTGGAAGTCAGTTTTTATTGTGGTAAACTCTAAGAAAAATAACTACTTCCAGCAACTACAGACACATTAACTTGCTAAATTGCTGTTTATTTGTTTGATCTGACGATATTCCTTGTGTACCAGGGGTGGCAAAACCGCAGCTCATGAGCCACATACGGCTCCTTCACATATAATGTGTTGCTTGTGGAAATATGTTGGCTGAGCTCCTTTTTGCATCACAACTAATATAAAAGGTAAATAAAAAATTTTCAAGCTTTATAATTATTTGTTTGGTATGAACTAAGAGTCTACTGGATTGAAACTTAAGTTTAATGTTCATGATGAGTAAATATACTTAAGAATTTAAATCCTAATTTTAATGCTAGATTTGAGCCATGGATTAAAGAAATTTTGGATCAGCATGGATTACAGAGGAATTGTGCTGGAGAATCATTAACTATACAAGCTGGTACTGATAATGTTAATTTTAGTGAGCATGGCTTGCGATCACATGATCGTGGCATGTGGGCTGTGTTGCAGACAGTAAAATTAGCAGAGTATTAGTGTGATACTGGGTGCTGTAGAATTTGGTTGCATGTGCTTGTTGAAGCTCATTATTTCTTTTCACTTTAATTTTTTTAGAAGTGTCTGAAAATTTTGTGAAAGAAGATGGAACAATTGTAAGAAGTGAAAGTATGAAGATGAAAACAGAAATTTTAAGTCGAAGTGGGAGGAAGATCTTGCATTTACTGTTAAAGGAGGTAAACCTTTGTGTCTTATCTGCAATGTGTTACTCAGTCACTGCAAAGCTGGTAACTTCAAACACCACTATGAAACAAATAACAAAAACTTTTAATCTGATTATCCACCTAAATCAGAATTATGGAAAAACAAACTAGTTGTGTTAAAATCATCACTAAATAGCTAACAGACACTGTTGACAACATTCAGTAAGGAAGTTGATACAATGACTGAAGCTAGTTTTGTTATATCATGGAATATTGCTCATACTAAATGCTCATATTCTGATGATGAATTTGTCAAGAAGAATATAGCTGAAGTTGTTGCAGTGTTAGATCCAAATAACACAAAACTTCAGCAACTAATAGTACAAACACCAGCTTCACTCCACACAACAGAGAGACATATCTCCCAGATCAGTGCTGATGTTGCAGGCAAAATGGTCTAAAGAATTCCTTTGCATTCAGCTTAGCCCTTGACGAATCTACAGACATACAAGACAACTCACAACTGGTGGTATTTGTTTATGTTTCTTCTGATGTAACTGTGAAAGAAGATATGGACTTAGTGGCACTAAGATAAACAACTTGTGCATTAAAAATGCACTTGACAGAGTCTTAACAAATGTTGATATTCCACTGGATAAACTCATCTGTGTTGCAACAAATGGAGCACCTACAATTGTGGGGAAAAATGCGGGATTAATTGCATTAATGAAAAGTGATCCCAGCTTTCCAGAGTTTCTCCCTGTTCATTGCATTATTCAACATGAACACCTGGCAGCCAAATACTTCAAGTATGAAGATGTTATGAAATTTGCTCTTGAAATTGTCAATTTCATATGCTGATATGAGAAGACCCACCAACAGTTCAAAAATTTTATTGAAGAACTGGAGCTTGAAGATAAACCCAGTGAGGTCTCTTTTTACTGCATTATGAAGTATAGCTGTCAACCAGAAATGTCTTAAATAGGTTTATAAATCTGTTGGAGCCTATTATTACTTTTCTTGAAGAAAAAAAAAATTCTATCCTCAACTGGGAAATGATGAATGGATGCAAATGAATGGATATAGTGAATCATCTACAAACTCTCAACTTGGCACTCCAGGGGAAGGATAAGATTGTTTCTGATCTTACTTAGCTAATTATCAGCTTTCAGAATAAAATAATTTTTTTTCATATTGTCATATTTTGACATATTGTCAAGAAACTTCAGTTACTTTCCTAATCTCAAAAGGAGAGTAAATAGATTCCCTGATATTGAAATAAAATACCACAAACTGGAAGAATACAAAAATAAGTTACAAGGAGTGCTTGGTAATTTCCTAGACAAGATTGAGGACTTGCAGAAGCTGAAGCCTTGCTTTGCCTTTCTTGTAAATCTGTTCATGGTTGATCTGATCAATGATGGTTGTCCAATTCTCGAACCTCTGTTTACAGAATCATCTGCTGTGGAAATGGAACTAATAGAACTACAGGAGGACTTGGGTCTAACGATGATCCATAAATTACATTTTACAATTGAGTTCTGGAAGCTAATTTCAGAAGTAAAATATCCTGAACTGAAAAAAAACCATTGTGCAACTCATCTCAATTTTCAGCACAACATACTGCGGTGAATCACTGTACTGTGTAATGAAGTTTGTGATGTCAAAGCATCATGTAATCCTTACAAATCAACACCTGACAGAACTAATTCATACAGCCTTGACAACATATCAGCCTGAATTTCAAAGACTCACAACTAAAACGGAAACTCACAAGACTGCTAAATGCAATAAATAGCCTGATAATTGTATCAATGCCTGTTTGTGTCAGAAAAAATGTAATGATAAGACTAAACTTTTGTAAGGTGGTATCTGATTAAAATATCTCTAATTTTATTGTTTTACATATTTTCTTCCATGTTTTGACCAGATATTTACGAAGACAAATATGATTAAAAATATCTGTTTTATTCCTTTTATTTTTTGCAGTCTCATTTTAATGTTAATGAAATGCAAATTTGCATATTTTTCTGAAATGTTTCCGTAGTTTATTACTGTATTAATTATGCTCAATATAGTTAAAACAATAGTCAGCCAGGATTTTGGAAAAGATTTGTTATATATATGTTTACTTTGTGATTATTGAAATTAATACAAATTAAGAACTTAAAAACTACATACATGAATAAATATTATTACGTAAATTTATTTCTTAATATTTATATAAAATTGATGTTACAAAATGTGCAGGTAACATCAAAAACATGTAATATTTGCTCTTGTCTTGTGGCTCTCAAACATCTGAAGTTTATCATGTATGGCTCTTATGTTAAGCAAGTTTGGCCACTCCTGTTATATACAGTACCTAGATGTAGAGTGCATTGAAGTTGGTAGACAAATTTGTAAATTAGAATTTGTTGAAGGCATTTAAGTAGGATATAAAAGACTGAAATTTAGGTGGGCAAAGTGTGGAAACCCTGGAGACCAAGAAAGAAGCATTCTGCTCTTTGCCAGTCCAGTGTTTGTACATCAAGTGTCATAAACTACCTTTCTATCTTTTGACATGTGCAACTTTTTCTACAGTATGCTGCTAAATTGTGATCCTTGCTACCAACACCCTGTCTAAAATTTTCATCCTTGGTAGGGTGTTCTCTTTGATAATAGGTAGTCAATTATTGTACTTTTTGATCTCTGTATCTGGGCATATATGACCAAATTGGGTCTTGTACTGGCTGATGTTTCTGAGTCTAGCATTTGACATATTCGTCCATGGCAAAGTACCATTCCCACATGTGATCTTCCTTTGAGTCTCCTGAAGAAGGCAGATACTCCAGACTCTTAATTACCATCTTCTCTTTACCAAATATTTCCCAAACCAGTATCTGTTCATACAGGTGATTGCAATTGGGTGACTCACTGGGCTAAGTGGTTGCTCATAGACTCCGATTTACAGTTTCTGTGTTCCCTGCCAAGTTGTATACAATTTATCTTGTGCTGGATCATGTAGCAGCCAACTAGTACTGTACCTGCAGTATTTATATAGACTTTCCTAGCTGTCTAAGGCCCTAAAGTCATTTTGCATGACTTCTCACCCTTTTCTACTTGACATTTTGAAATGACTTGCTCTATTTACTTTGTCATCTATATGTATCCAGGTTTTCTAGTTGATGAGCTCATCAACACAGCAACTAAGTCCATCTGTTCTGATGCCATTATGACCAGGCCTGTTCCATTTGTGGACTAAAGTCCTGTGTTCAAGGCTCATCACTATGCCAGTTGGCAGTCAGCTTGTTCTAATAAGTATTTCCAGATTAAACCTAGTCTTGCTCTTTGGCTATGTATTTTCTACAGAAATCATAAGGAGGAAGTTACCTTAACAAGGTTATGCATTGGTCACAGCTTTTTAACCATTGTTTTCTTTTATCGAGGGCTAATGCATGAATGTGTGGCCTTTATGACATGCAAATCACAATAGCCCACATTTTACTGTCATGTCATTGTTATAACCATGAACAGTGCCATCATTTTAAATGTGTGTAACCTGAATTTACCATTGACTTTGGACAATATCACGGATGACAATGTTTTTAGTCTTTTATGGACCCTTAACATTTTTACTTCTATTTAAGTTTTACCTTTTTCTGGGATTAAAAAAAAAAAAATTAGTGTCATCTTTTAACACACATAATTTTTACCTTGTTACTTTTGGTTATTATATAGTTATAGCTGTTTTTATTGTTTTTCCCCCCTTTTTATATTTTATAACTTTTACTCTACATATTTCAGGAAATTGTTATGCTTCAAAGAAGAACAGAAACAATTCCCATTTTTCACATATACTGGTTTGCTCTTTTACCTGTTGTTTGGCATAGATAACTTAATTATTAAAAACTGTCTAACCAACCTTTCAATCTTGCCTGGCAAATATTATAGTAGTTGCATTGATGCAGGTCATGTGAACTCATGTTATTGTATCCAATAATATAAAACTGATCTTTAGTCCTTATAAAGTGATCTGTCTTGGTTGTGCTTTAGTGAATTAGTATTTGGTAAAGTACATTCATATTTCAGTTATTATACATAATATAGATTTGTAGTATTTAAAACGTTCTTCAACGTACTTTTCTTAAAATGTAGAACAGTAAATAACTATACATAGCAAATAATTATATCTTATAGTTACCATGACCTTTTTACTTGTTTGTTGAGTCTTTTCAAATTTTGCATGTGAAACAAAATAATTTATGTATATACATTTGAAATAACCATAGATATAGGTATGTTAATACCATAGAATTCCATTATATTTTATCAAGCTTTATAACTAAGCTATATTTTACCAAACAAAGCATGTAATTTTGAGCATTATAAACTCACAACGAACATGCTTAAAATTTAGATTTGAAAGAATGAGATGGCTTCCAACCACACTGAAATGGCTGAAAAAGCAACTAGGATGAAATTCTGAACTTTTGATTGGTCATTCTCATGTCATATATTGATGTAAGTGTATAAAAGAGACCCTGTCAAAAAATGGAAAAAAGTGTTTGATTCTGTACATAAGCCATATCTCAACAAATAGAAAAGATAAGAGGTTCTTATTTTATACTTTAGTTTGTCAACATTGGTAATATGAGTTCGTAATTTGTATGAAACTATAGGCTTTGTATTCTGACATCACAAACATATTTGAACCATTGTTGCATTTGACATACCATGTGACACACAAAAATCAATATTTAGATGAGTTCTTTTAATATTTATTTTCAAATTAAGAAATTAATCCATGTTTAACACTAAAATTTAAATTATATTCTATATTTTTGTACCAGATTTACTGACATTAATGTATAAAATTGTAGTTTAATAAAATTTTGAATGCAAGTCAACAAATGTGATGACATGGCCTTCGACCTGTGATCAGTCACAATAGGGTTAAGGGAACCATTTGATGGTCCATCACAGCTTATTATGACCTTGTTTTCCATTACTGCACCTTATTGTATATGAGCTCTGTCTTCCCCTTCACAACTTTCTATCCCTTCTGATCCACCCTCACACACTGCTCATTCTTCTTGATATTACATCCATTGTCATTGCATTAGGGATTGTCCAGTCCACCTCCTTGATCATATAGTTGTTTTTGTACCACTCCTGCCACCACCCCCCCTCTTGGTGTGGATTCCTGTATATGGTGAGGGGACCTCTCAGGATAGGTTCTGCTCTTTCCATTTACCTCCTCTGAGATCTAAATATCCACCCATGTATTTGTAGTACATGGTGATCTGTGAAGGGGAGGAAAGGATCCTGGTGGTTGAGGAGTTCAAACCTAACTCAGCACTTTGGCCTTGAATTCCTGTAGATGGGCAGCCTTGGGGTGGCCCCCTAGGGTCAGTCAACTGGTCCACTTGGGCTAGGGTCAACCAAGTACCAGTGTTTGGACGTTCTCAACAGGTTTTGTAGACATTCTGTCTTTTAACTTTAAATCTTGGTAGTCATTTGAGTTTTGAAGACCTTTGAGGGGAAGCCCCAAAGGCAAACCCGGGGTGCTCAGAAACTGTTGTTTCTCTTCAGCCCCACATGCATTAAAGAGTCAGAAGTTTCATGATGAGAGAGGTAGAAAACCAAATTGAATTGTATATGTCAGAGTATAACGATAAAATAGGAAAGTTAAGGAGCGGGAACACTGGACTTGTACGTTTAGGACAGATTTCATCACTACCACAAGCAGAGAGACCAAGGCTGCAGCAGGTCACACATTCTTAAAGAAACTGGTGACATAGAAAGAGATAGAGAGAGAGAGAGGAGAGACAAAATAATAAAAAATAGAACTAAATAAATAAAGAGAAAGAGAAAATAGGACTAGAGACTGACAGGAAAAGTGACAGTAGGTCCTTTCAGGGCCAGGATGCTGGGGATCTATAAATCCAATGGCAAGAAATTAGATATGGGGGAAACCGGAGTACCCGGAGAAATCCACTTTAACTGGGTGGGCACCAAAAAATTCTAGCCCCCCAGTGCCCAACCTGGAATGTAAAACATTAATGGCATATAAATGGGTAACACTATGAGGTCTGATTCACCAATAGTAGTTAATACGAGTCAGTGTGGTCAGTAATCTAGTTTAATGGTGAAGTATGCTTTGCCCAGGCTTGAGGTCAGTTGGAATAATTGGCGAGTTTGGAGGTTTCTGACTGCAGCTTTAGAATAGTATAGCATGGCAAGTTTGATGAATTTATCCTGAATTGACAAGAGTTGAGTTAAAGAGTTAAGGTATGCTATGGGAATGTAGTTAGGGAGGCAGTAAGCAATTTTGATGGTGTAGTTTTGTAGGTTTTGTAATATTGAGTATTGTCTTTCAGTCATCTTACGTGTAACTGCATTACCATATTCGAAAAGAGGTCTAATGAACACTTTGTATATGGAAATGATGATTTTGGGAGAGCAGCCTGTGTTAGGGCTGCTAATTCATTTGAGGAAGAAAATTCTATTGCTTGCTTGGGTAGTGATTTTCTGAAAGTGTGGAGTTCAGGATAAGTTATGAGTCATGGTAAGGCCTAGAAAGGTGATAGATTTAGTGAAGATGATAACACTGTTATTGAGGTTGAGTTTAATACTTTGGAATTTTTCCTGCACTTTTTAACTTTCCTGTGGAAAGTGATAGCTTGTGATTTCGAGGGGTTTAAGACGACACGCCATCTATTACACAATTTACATTCTGTCCGATGCTGGTGGTTGGGTATAGTGCTCACAAAACCCTGGCATTTCTGCTGTGTCCTTGTTTGGCATTGTAGTGCATCCCCTCATAGGGCTCCATGGTGGGTGGGATCAGTGGCCACTGAAAAATTCTTTTTTTATTATGGATCCTCCAAATGAAAACTTACATAAACTAGTGAAAAATAGTCCATAGGTAAACGACCACATCTTGAAGATTCTGAGCAGCAATGTTCAACATCTGTATTACCTGTACCTCATTTTCTTATACTACATTCTCTTTCAGACAAACCTTTAAGGCAGATGTCTCCCTTTTTCATTCAGAAGGGACTAGAAGGACTTGTTGGCTCTCAATACTCAATCAAAAAGCTTCACTCTGGTGACATATTAGTGGAAACATCGACATCTCAACATAGTGAACTCCTTGTATTCAAAGGCAACTGGGGATATACCTATTGAGGTTATGCCTTATGCTACTTTGAATTTGTCATGAGGAGTTATTGTTGAGAAGGATTTGAAGAACATCTCCAAGTCGAATATTCTTGCTGGTTTCTCCACTCAAGGAGTTGCTGCAGTAAGGCTATCTCTGCTCATAAAGATGGAATTATAATGCCAACCAATACCCTCATTTTGACATTTATATCACCACATTCACCTGCCACCATCAAGGCAGGTTATACATAATTGCAATGTACGGCAATAAATTCCAAACCCTCTTGGATGTTTCCAGTGTCAGACATTTGGACACTTGAAGATATGTCACAGTTCCTTGATGTGTGCTCATTGCAGTGGCAAGAACAACGATGCCTGTGAGTGTGAAACGGACCCTCATTGGGTCATTTGCAATGGCTCTCACCTATTCTACTTTCATTCTTGCCCTAACTGGTTGGAACAGCATTTGAAAATGATTCAAAACATTACTTACCCTGAAGCTCAAAAGTTACTGTCCATCACTTCATCTTGGACATGTGCTGCTGCAGTTCCTTCCACTACTACAGTGGGAGTGTAGACAGATCTCTCTGTGACTCCAAAAGAATCATTCTCAAACCAAATGAAAAGTCTTTTGATCTTCATGGCTAAAAAAGTTGATGAATCAACTTCAACACCCATCTCTGTCCCTAACATACATTTCAGCAAATCCCAAGATCCACTTCCTTTTGTTCTATATATGGACATTTCCTTGGGTACATCTTCTCCCACCCCAAGGTGCAAAACGATCATTTGTTCACGTCCTCAGTCACTGGAATATTCTTCCAACAGCAAAGACCTGACTAATCGACCCAGGGCAGGATCCATGGAGGTCAACAGACCTTCCTCAAATAAAAACAATAAAGAAAAAGACATGGTAGTAAACAGAAGGGCTTTCCACCCAATTTGCTTACACACAAATAAAAATGGCTACCTCGAAACAATGAAACTGTTGAAGTTTACTTTCTAATCTGGATGACATCAAACCACTGATTACTTCCTACCATTCTCTTTGTCATTTCGTAAAGGAAACATTTCTGAAACCTGCCGATGCAGTTAGCTTTCAGCAGTTTTCTTTGTACAGAAATGACAGGCTGCATGATGGATGAGTACTTAGAGAAGTGGTACTGTTGGTTGATGAGCATGTGACCACTCTGTCTTTGCCACTCAATACACCCTTAAAGGCTAAATCTTTAGGGCAAATGTCTCTTTTTTTTTTTATTCAGAAGGGACTACTAAGTCAGTGAAAAAGCTACATTCCTGGAACATTGGATGCTGTAGCCATCTGTGTTTTTTGCATCATAGCATCATTGTTTGTTTTCTCTACCTGTTGCCTGGAGATACCTATGATCAATCAGACCTCGATGCCCTCACTGAACAGTTGCTGTCTCCCCTTTTAATCCTGGGGGACTTTAATGGACATCATCCCTTCTGGGGAAGTGCTGATTATTGATGGGAGGGTGTGCACCATAGAGCTATGCATACTGATCACAACCTTTTTCTTCTCAGTGGTGGTTCATATACTTATTTTCATGCACCTAGTCAGTTCTTTACTGCTGTTGATCTCTTAGTTTGCTCTCCTTCATATTCCTCCACTTTTAATGGAGGGTTGGCAATAACCCACGAGGCAGTGATCATTTTCCTATAATTTTGAGACAGACTGGCCGTGGTTGATGCCACCCGACCTGCATCCCCTCGTGGAAGTATGATCAAGCAAACTGGCCCTCTTTCACTGCTCTCTCAGTGTAAAGATTAATGCTATCATAAAACAATTTCCTCTTACTATTGTAAACAGGCTCTGTGTCAACGACTTTCACATCTCATGTCAGTTGTTGGTCTATGGCTCTGCCAGGACCTTAGCCTTAAAGACGTTGGACCCCATTCATCATCAAGGGCTTTGGCTCTGCACTGGGGCTTTCCACACCTCTCAGAGCTTATACGTAGAGTCTCATGAACCTTCCTTGCACCTTCACAGTCTGCAACTGTCTTTACTATATTCTTCGAAACTTCATTCCTTACCAAAGTATCTTACCTGCAGTTGTGTTTTCCTTCCTCAGTGGGCCATACTTTTTTAGAACAGACGATCTGCCATTGCTCCTTTTGGCCTTCGCATTCAGGCACAGTTCGATGAATTGGGTCTGTCCTTGGATAACATTGCAGAATCCACTGGTCAGCCCATCCCACCATGGCTTATTACATTCCCCAAATGTGACCTTTCTTTAAGTCATCTGAGAAAGGCATATACTCCCGATTGGAAATACCGTCTTTTATTTACTGAACATCTTTCAAACAATCTTTCTATTCCAATTTATATGGATAGTTCCAAATCAGGTGACTCTGTGGGCTCTGCCATGGTTTGTTGCAGTTCAGTGGTTGTGCGCAGAATCCTCTCTACAACTTTTGTGTTCACTGCTGAACTGTACGCCATTTCTCTTGCCCTGGATCATATTGATGCTAAGCAGTACTCCAACTGCACTATTTATACTGACTTGCTTAGTTCTCTACTGGCTCTAGAATCACTTCACGTTGGCTTACACCTTGTTCTCACTGATATTCAAAACTGACTGGCCCATTTCTCATTAACATCTACTTCTATCCAGTTTTTCTGGATACCAGGCCACGTTGGTATTAGTGGGAATGAGCTTGCAGACAGGGCAGCTAAATCTATCTGCTCTGGCACTATCACCACATATACCATACATGGACTATGGTCCTGTATTCAAGGCTCAACTCCTTTCCAGCTGGCAGTCAACTTGGAGTGAGCAATGTGAAAACAAGCTTTTCCAAATAAAACCCTATATTGGACTTTCGCAGTCTTGCTTCCGTAAGAATCGGAAGGAGAAAGTTGTTCTAACTAGACTACACATTGGTCACAGTTTTTTTGACTCGTCGTTTTCTTTTATCTGAAACTGATGCACCAGTATGTAGTCTACGTAACACTCAAATCACTATAAGCTGCAGTTTACTTTCTTGCCATCATTACGATTCTTAACGATGGCACCATTTTAAACATGTTCTGTCCCAAGGTTTGTCCATAACATTAGACAGTGTTAATGGTGATGGTGACACTGTCCACCTTGATGAAGTCATGGCTATGCTTGTCCCATACGTAGACTATGGCCCTGTGCTCAAGGCTTAGCTCTACACTAGTTGGCAGTTCACTTTGAGTGAGCAATGTGATAACAAGCTTTTCTAAATAAAATCTTCTATTGGACTTTGCTTGTCTTGCTTCTATGAGGATTGGAAGAGGAAGTTGTCGTAAGTAGGCTATGCATTGATCACAGTTTTTTTAACTCATCATTTTCTTTTATCTGGGACTGATGTGCCAATGTGTGGTCTGTATGACACTGAAATCATAATAGCCCACATTTTACCATCATGCTGCCATTACAACTGTGAGCAACAGCACCATTTTAGAGATATTTTTTACCATGGATGCACCCTTGTTGTTGGACAGTGTCATTGGCAATAGTGACACTATCCACCTCAGTTGTCTTTACATTTTTAAGGGCCATTGGTGTTTTTAACTCTATTTAAATTTTTAATTAAAAATTGGACTCTATTTTGTTTTAACATGATTCCTTTTTGTGTTTTTCAATATTTTTTATTTTTACTGCTTATATGGCACAGACAGCCTAGTTACTTTGTGCTAATAAATGCCTAACAAACAACCAACCAACCTATCCCACCTGCAAATCCACATTTATCTGTTTTGCCAGAAATTCTCAAGATGGCACAGCTAATTGTATACACTTCTTTATTGGAAAATGATATTTGAACAGTATAAAAGTGATATCTTCTTGCACATTTGAATTTTTTTTAAGAAACTATCATAGGTAAATTATTTAAGTAAAAATATTGAATTGTACAAATAGCAGTTTAAGTGTTTTTTTTAATGTTTTGTTAACGTTTATAATTTAAAAAAATCATTTTTCAGATGCAAGAAACAATAACACAAACAACTGGTACTAAAAGGTTTTCTAAAGGAATGGAGTCTGAACATGTAAATTTAACAGATGATAATGACATTACAGGACAATTGGTTAAGCATCTTCCGCAGTCTTCAGAAAAGACAACTAGGAAACTAAATTGTTTACTACCCTTTCTTCCATCAAGGTTTGTATACCTTAAGTTATGATTTATTGAATGAATCACAAAAGAAGAATGCATAAAAATGGTTGTATGAAAGAAATTTGCAACTAGAAACAGAACACATTAATGCAATATGTTAAGTTTTGATACTATTTTACATATAATTTAATTTAATTTTCGTGCTTATCTTGCAAATTTAATTGTCAAATATTTATTACAGTGGTAGAAAGACAAAAAAATCCTTACATAAATAGCCTAAGCACTCAACCTATCTCCTTAATATCTTGGATTGAAAGAATGTGGTAGCCTTCTCTGAGAAATCCACAAGGAAGACATTCTGGTGCTGTTGTTTGGTTATTCACGTCATATATTGTAGTAAGAGTATATAAGGGACTAATGCTAAAAATGGAAAGAGGTGAATGGAAAAGCCATTTTTGATTCAATATATATATTAATATCTCAGAAAATTAAAAAGATAGAAAGTTGTTGTTTTATATTCTAGCTTGTCCATATCAGTTATTTGAGTATCTAATTTGTAAGAAACTGTATCCTTTATATGTATTCGAACATCACAAACATCTAATTTGAACCAATGCCGAAATTTAAAATTCGATGTGACACAAACAACTGATATTTAGGATTTTATTAAGTATTTACTTTTAAATCAAGAAATTAACTAGTGTATAATGGTATAGTTTGAATTATAATCTACAATTTCATTCCAAACTTGTTGCCATAATTCATAAATAATAGTTCAATAAAATTCTTAGTGCAAGTCAACAAACGTGATGGCATGCCCTTTGACCCATGACCATTTGAAAAAGTTTTAAAGCTCAGTGTTTCTCTAGTAGCTTTGTCAGTCATTTTAAAATGATAGGAAGCCATCCCTTTTTTTTCTTTTCTTTCTTAAATCAAGATTTCAAACAATTAGGTTGTGTTTTTAGTCTGCTTGAAATTATGTATTTTTGTTTTGTTAGACAAAATACAGCTTATGGGTATTAACGCTTTTATTGATAAGGAGAAAACAACATTTCAACCTTCATAGGTCATCTTCAAGTTAAGGAAGAGCAAGATTGCAAGTGATTGTTGCCAGACATGTCTTAGGGATGAGAGTATAAACAAGTACAGGACTGTAGGGAGTGCTGCAGTTGGATGTTACGTTATTAATTGGTATAGGTATAAAGATGTTCCTTTATATTGGTTTAATTTTGGTTTTAGTTGCTTATAAGTAAGGCTTCTTTGATTTTGGATTTGTTTATATTTGTTTCCCTAGTTAATATCTGAATGTTTTTTATGGTTATATTGTGTTTATTTGATTTGCAGTGTTCGAAAACATGTGAAGGTGTTTTTTTGTGTTCTTTGAGTCTATTTTCCATTTTTCTGCTTGTTTCTCCAGTATAGAAATAGTGGCAGTTGTTGCATTGTATTTTATAAATTATGTTGGTGTTGTGTTTGTCAGTGTAGTTTTTACGTAGTGTGTACCTTTGTTTTGTACCTGGTTTTTGAATAAATTTGGTGTTTTCTGGAATGTTGTGTTTTTTATGAGTTTTTCCCAAATGTTGGTTATGTTTTCGCTGATGTCGGGAACATATGGTATGCAGCAGTATAAAGTTTTATAGTTTACTGTATTTTGGGATTTAAAATTTTTTATATAATTGCATATACTTTTTGTTGATCAAGTGTTTTATTTTGTTGATTCCATCATTAATTTTATCAGGTGAGCACAGCTTTGTGGCTGTGTATATTTAGTTTTTTAATATGTTGAGTTTCGTGGGCTGAGATCCAGGAAATGTATAAAGTATGGGGGAATTTTCTGTGGATTTCTATTTTGAATTGTGTATCAGTTCTAGTGATATTGAGGTTAAGAAATGCTTTTCGGTTAGTTTTTATCCTGTTCATTGGTATACTTAATGTTGGGGTGTATTGAGTTAACATGATTGAAAAAAACTGTGTTCTGTAGATGTGAATCCTGCAATTGTATCATCAACATACCTGCACCAGTACAGTAGTGGGTGTAAGGCTGAATTGATTGCTAGTGATTCAATCTGTGTCATAAAAATGTTGGCCAGAACAGATGACACAGAATTCCCCATACTTAAGCCATTTATTTGTAAGTAGTTTTGGTTATTGAACATAGTTTTAGTGGTAGTGAATTCTATAAGGGTTTCTTATTGGGTGCTGGAGATGTGTATCAATGGGTTGGGGTCTTGGATATAATGTTCTAAAGCTGTCTTGCAG
Source organism: Tachypleus tridentatus (assembly GCF_004210375.1). Taxonomy (NCBI): domain Eukaryota; kingdom Metazoa; phylum Arthropoda; class Merostomata; order Xiphosura; family Limulidae; genus Tachypleus; species Tachypleus tridentatus. The sequence goes on along the minus strand of NC_134836.1, from coordinate 81,143,465 downwards.
GCTTCAGTTGTTAGGACTTCTGTGAAGATGGAGATCAAAACTGTACATCAAAACTGGTCATTAAAGCTATGATTTAGTTGATTAAGAATATATTTAAAGTTAAAAGAGTCTTTGAAAAAGGAACCAGCTGATGTAACATATTTAGAAAATGCCCACTCTGTGTATTTACTTTGGTTGTAGTTAAATGATTCATAGGTTGACATTATGGATCCTAGTGGGCAATTGAGTTTGTGAGGTTTGGGAGTCCCGTATAGTTGTAGTGTGCGTGAGTCTGTCTTTCATAGAAAATAATAAATGTTTGTTTTTTCATTTGTAGTAGTATTTTCTTCAATTGGTTTTTGTCTTTTTGATGAATTTGTGTTTAGTAGTTTAAATTTGTTTCTATCTCATTCATTTATGTTCATTATAACTGTAGCATTGCTTTTATCTGCTTTTAGAATTTTGATGTTGTTGTCTTGTTTTAAGTTGTTTATGGAATTAATATCTTTTTGTATGAGGTTGTTTTTTAGTTTTATTTTCTGTGAAATTTATGTTGATAGTTTTGTATGAAAATTCTTTGAAAAGGTTGTTTAAGATACTGTTTTGAGGAAATAGATGTTTTAAGTTCTACCTGGAAAGATAGGTTGTTGGTTGTCAGTAGAATTGTTCTTGAAATTGTCTTCTTTCTGGTGGTTGTTTTCAGTTTGTGTATAGTGGTTCACCAGTCTTCTAGCTAGGTCTTCCAGGAAGGCTTTCATTTCGATGGATGGAGTATTTCTAGGTGTTACTGCAAAGTTAAGTCCTTTGTTGAGTAGATATATTTCTTCACTGCTTAATATTTGGTCATATCTGTTAATTACAAGGTTTGTTGGGGGTTCATTATGTTGGCATCATTTTGTTGTTGACGCCTTACTTTATCTAGTTTCTTGTTGTGGCAGACCTTCTTTTCCTTGTTGTTCTTGCTATTGAGTTGATTGATGTTCCATTGTATGAGTCCATAAATGTCTGGTTGAATGCAGCAGGCCAGATGATAGTATAGGTTCATTTTTTGTTTCTGCAGGTCATTTAATTCTTTATATTTCAAATTTAACATGGCTTTTAGTAGTTTTTCTGTAAGTTGTGGATAATGTTTGTACACTGGTTAAAATTCTTCAATAATTTTATTTTCACAGAATTAGGGATTAGTTTTTCCTTTCTGCATGTCATCAAGAAAATACAGCTTAGTTACTACACTTGATAAATTATAGTGTAATTCTATGTTATCGATATAGATATTGATGAGTTTTTGGATATTTTAAATGTATATATAGAACCTAAAAAAATTTTGTTTCACATCCTTCGTGAGCAAAATTTGGAAAGGCTTAACAACCTACAGCAAACAGGTAAAAAATTTCACATAATTTGAAGATATAATTGTTTACTGTACTTAATTATTTACTGTTTTAGGAAAAATACATTTAAGAACTTGTAAACTAATTATATATATACGTATATATATAATGTATAATAATTCAAATGTGACTCTGTTTAACAAAATACTAGAATTACTACTCTCACCGTGACTCGCTCATCTGTCAACAGGGATCAGTGAAACATAAACATAGTGTTGAAATTTGAATTCTCTAATGACATGGAAGAATAAGTTGCATAAAATGGTAAAATGAGAAAATATTCTCTTGCCATAACATTTTTGCCCTGTACTGTATACATGAATATAAAATCATTAACAGTTCGTTTGCTGTACATTATCGAATAATGAATTAGGCAGAATATTCTGTTATTTGATACTGCTTAATTAATTTAGGTTACTCCTTGGTGACTTAATAGGACTCAAAAACCCCATAGGGATTTTTCAAAATATGGTTTGTTTGATTCCAAATACTTGTTGAAAGCTACTCAAGGATTAGTTGTACCAGCTGGCTCTTTGGCTTCTCTTGGCTAACCAAACTGTGTGATTTGACCATCATTTTTATGACACACCTGAGATCATAAAGTGCACAACATGGTATTATTATGAGATAACGGAACACAATGGGCCTTCAGATAGAGAATTCAATATACTAACATCTGGATAATGCTAGACTCATTTATAAGAGATCCCTCTTTCTTGAAACTGTACCTTGAGATAACAGTGTACAAAATTAGATAGAAGGAATATATGTATTGTTATCTAACATTCATTCAATTTCATAATATTTAATTCTTGCTCGAAAAAAAAATTGAAGTATTTTTTAATTTTGTAAAGTTAGTATCAGAAATATGACAAAGTGATACATGAACATTTTTTTTGTTGCCAAAATAAGAGATAAATATTAATTTGCACTCCAAAGAGAGAGAGAGAAGTTACTGTACACTTTCAATCTTTGTAATAAAGGAAATTAATCTGTATTAATTTATAAAAATATCTTGATTATCAGTTGCCCAGAAGTTATTAGTTTTGGATAAATGAAATCTTTTTGTAGGTTGAAATGTTTTAAAATTCTTGATGTGAAGAAGGTGTCAGGTTTGAATGTATAAAACAACACATGTGAAAATTTGAAAAGAAACTAAGGTTGGAAATCATTTTAGAAGTTTACTTAAATACATGTATTTGTTGATCTTGCTATGTTTATTTTCAGATGGAAGAATTGGGTTGTCAGAGGAATATTTTCAGTCCTAATGATTCTTTTCTTTGGAATAATCATCTGGATTGGACCCCTTGCTTTAATGTTGACAGTTAGTAATTTGTTTAAACTTTATTCCTATCTGATTTTCATTGTTTATTCACAAATAAACGTAAAAGGTATATACCATATTTATTTTTCTTTAAATATAATTTGACCCTTTTTCCATGGTTTGATTTTCTAATTGCCCATCAAAGTTTGACATATAGTTTTTCCTTTTAGTTTTTACAAACATGACTATGCAAGTTTAAGTTACTGCTGATTCATATGAGATAATGTTGAAAAAATTATAATACATGTGCAAGAATTTGAGGAACAAGTAGAACTGAATAAATAGTTTAGATTAATTGATTATTTTCATGAGTAGTAACATTAATTGATTAATCAGAACAATTTTGAATAGTCAGAAGTAATAATAATGAAAAATCATAATGCAGTAGTTTGATTACCTGAAATATTTGAAGAATCTAAAATGATTTGTTTGATTAGTTTATTATTTCTATGACATTATTAAACTTAAAGGTAAAATGTTTATTAATCAGATATTTTACATCACACCAATCAAGGTAATTGAGATAATTTCTCAGTTTTAAGAATTTATTTGGGGAGGTAGAATTTTTATTCTGTATATTCATTCCTGAAAATTGAAAAGCTGTAAACATACATGTTCAAGCTTTTTTTGATATATAATGTTACAATAAATGTTGCAAAATGAAAATCAGCTATGCAGTTGTATATTCTAGATATTGAAATGAATGATTATCATTTAGTTTCTGTTAAATATTTTGTCATTAACATATTATGCAAGTTTCAACATTTTGTGTAATTTTACCAAATATAAAGCAGTTATAAACAGCAAATTATAAAGTTACTGCATTAACATTTTACATATGTGTTCCAAGATTAAGAATATAATTCTTCTTTTTCTCAACAGACTTTGGGCTATAATATTGGTTTGCAAATGTTTGTGTCACACAAATATAGTTAGAATGATATTAGTACAAAAAATAAGCCTTAGACTCATTTGCTGAAAACATAGTCATAAAACTATTGATAACACTATGTAACACAAATTTTGTTCCTGGATAGTATATATGTTATTTCTTAATTGCTTATGTTGTAAAAGTACAGAAAATAGCCATTATTCCATTCAAACTTTGCTTTTGTGACCTGGATAATGGAATTTAGAAATTAACCTATTTTCTATGTAAAAATGGGCAAATTTGCAAATTTTCGTTTCCATAAGGTTTGAATAAAACTACACATGAATCAAGATTTATTTAGCATGTATTTATACTAAAGTTATGCAAAAATGTTTAGAAGTGAGTAGTTTTTCAAGATTTGTGACTGTAATATAAATCACTTTCATGTGTCAACCCCCAAATATAGTCTCCCAACATGTTTTTGTTATATGCTACTTGGTAGGGGTGGGGCGTTCAAAGTCCAGTATATCTTGGTGGAAGCGCTCACCTTGCTCCTCTGAGTGTGGTCCCATGTTCTCTATGGACTTTCAGAGACATCCTGTAACCCATTTTGCCATAGCCTTAACCAGTTCCACATAATTTTCAGCCTTGTGATTGCCCAAGAAGCCCCAAACTACTGTGACAAAGCTGCCCCAAGCAATTTTTTCCTTCCTACTGAGCTTCTTTGGAAATTCTGTGCACTCCAGGATCTTCTTTATTTGTGGTCCAACAAAGACACCAGCTTTGACCTTTGCCCCACACAACTTAGGGAAGAAATCTCAAAGGTACTTGAAGGCTGCAGACTCCTTATCAAGAGCTGTGACAAATTGTTTCATAAGACCCAATTTTATGTGCAGTGGTAGGAACAACATCTTCTGGAGGTCCACTAATGGCTCACACTTGACATTGTGCCTCCCCACAGAGATCTCGGTCTGTTATGGCCAGTGCTTCCTGTTGCAGTGCACTGCAGTGTCCCTGCTGTCCCAAAGGCAAAGATAACAGGGAAACTTGGTAAGGCCTTCTTAGAGACCCATCAAGAATACCACAATTTTGAAGTCTCTGATAACCTCCCAGCCATACTCATCATACTTCATGGCTTCTAGCAAGGTCTTGACGCTGTTGTATTCCTCTTTGAGGTGTACCGAATGAGCCAGGGGAAGAGACAGATACTTATTTCTGTTATGGAGCAGCAGAGGTTTGAGGCTTCTACAACATTCTTGAAAATTCTTGTAAGTTCGAGAAAATTCTCTATCAGCTACTCAGCACTGAATCTACCTGGAATGTTGTGGAAAATGGGTAAATTTTAAAATTTCACTACCCAGGTCACAAAAGCAAAGTTTGAAGAGAAAAATAGGCCTTTACTATTTACTTTAGGCATAAGCAATTGGGAAATAAGACTTTCTTCCTAGGAACAAGAAAAAGTAAAAATTTTGTTACATAGTGTAATATAAAATCTTCTGATATGAGACACAATCTCTTTTCACATCTAGCTTTCCAAATTCAATGCTCTACATGTAAACATGTTTATTCACCACTAACTTTGAAGCTGCATTGTTGGATGCTTATTTGAATGCAACAACCTTCTACCAAAAGGATTGTGACACCATTTTCTTGTGCAGTTTGCTCCCTCTGTACTGTTTATTGAATCATCACTTCTCGTTTGGGCCACATATTTGAGATGTGTGTTTTTAACACTCGGATAATATTTCTTAATGTTGGTTTGGTTGAAATATCCACAAATAGAGCTGTTGTGGAAATATTTTTGTTTTTATTTTCAAACAGTTCTGCCTTTCTAGACTTTGTGGCTCTCTTATTTTCCACAACATAAATTACATAGAGACAGTCATTTCCATGGTATGTAGTGTTGAACATCTGGACTCTGTTCATTCCAGACAGACTTGGCACATTAGTATCAGGTATTTCTTTGTCTGGAGACATATAGCTGTCCTCCTATAATTCTCATCCATGAGGACATGGATTTCAGGCAGTTGTTTTCTGCTAACTAAAATTACAAATAAATCTTTTGGCAGATGTGAATCTACTTCAGAATTTTTTGTTCTTTTATGTCTTTTCTTTAGGGGTTTATTACCCTTTTTCACTATCTCCTATTTCCCATTATTTTTTACTTTGTTTGGCTTTTTCACTCTGCCAGCGTGGTTTTGGTCGGATATTTGATTCTTTGTTTTAACCAGCTGAAGCCATGCACCAACATTTTTTTCCTTAACTACCCTTGTGTTCTGTCTTTCATAAACTCCTTCTCTTCCAGTTGTCTACCATCTTCCTAGTTCATTTCCTCTCCCTATTCTTTCATCTTGTTCCTCTTCTCATCCTCATTATTTCTCTATCTGTAGATTCATTGCTGTCAGTTGTCTCAGTGAGTTTCTGCCCAGGAACACTAGGGAGCCTATGTGACTGGATTTGTGGATTCTTTTCATGGCTTATCATTGAAACTACCAGTTCTGTGGTCTCTTTATCTTTCGCTTTTCTTCTCCTTTCCCTTTGTCTCCTAATCCCATTCTCTTCCCTTTTCCAGGGAATCCTGTGACTCGTGAGCATCTCTTGGAAGTAGTTCCAGACCTAGTCAACGATGCTATCAAAAGCGTTTTTTTTCTCTTTTCGCTGTGACTTTATTCCTGTGTATTTATTTGATCCCCAGTACATGAGGAATTGCTAACTAGCCATTGCTTTTCCCCATCTCCTCCAGTGTCTCACCTTTCCTCAGTTTAACATGAGGAGTTTTCTCACCCTCTGATGTTTTTTTTTCTTCAATAAAAAAGGCTCTGGATGATCAAGTTAATGTCTCTGATGCTTATTTTCACATTCTCATCTCTTTAGCATCCAGGCTTTATATTTAGTTAATACATCACAGTCATGTTTATCAGTTCTGAGGGTTTTGTTTTTGTCGTATAGTGCATGCCTTTGCATTCACAACTTGGATGATGATTCCATTCTTTGGACAACTGGATTCTTTTAGTTTTATCCCAGTATGGTGCTTCCTGCAAAACTTTTCTCCTTTGCTGAGAGGTGGCTTCTATTTTGGCTGATCAAGCTAAAGACGTTTTACCTCCCATCATTATCTGTTTCAGTTGGGTGTATTCTCCACTTTCTCTCCCAGCAGGGCACAGTCTTCTCAACTGAATTTGTAAGCTATGGAAAGTTTGGTTACCACAGCTCTGTTCTCTTCCTGCATAAGAGGTTTTCTCTCAGTTGGGGACTTGGGCTCTCTTTGAACCCATTAGCTCCCTCACATTGTACCCACATGCATCTTTTATTCTCAACATGTAGACTCAACATGTTCATTGGAATGCCTTTTGGAATTACTACTCTGCAGTGATCCCTCAATCTCTGTGTTTTTTTGATGACCTTGCTCTTATCTGGACACTATTCACTTTGATGCCTCTGCTATTTTTTACCTATGACAAAGCCTAGCTTGCCCTTTTTGGGTTATCTTTTCCATATATGTCAATTCTAGTGGCAGATGCATTTGGTCAGGAATGGTTCAATCTCTTCTTTTGTACTTGCCCCCATTCCTCTCCTTCCTTGAGTTCCATCTCTCAGTTGGGACACTCTTTGTTGGGTCTTTCTGGTGGTGTCTTATTAGCTTGTCTGATCATGGTTTCCTCTGCTGAGCTTTCTGACTTCCTTCCTTTTCCACTCTCTTACCCCCTTCATCTTCAAATATACTTTCTTTCCCATCTAAATATGTCTGATCCCTTGCAAGATGGTTGAGACTTTTCATATGTATTATTTTTTCTATTCCATTCTATTTACCCATCCTTCTTAGAAGTGTATCAATAGGAGTAGGATACTTATTGCTGCTGATCTTAGTGTTGGTCCTTTTTAACTTCCCATTCTTCTACATCTGAGTTCTTCATATGTCTTTTTAACAAGGGGTCTGTCTAAACTATTATTGATAGTTACCAGGTGGCTCTTTCAACTAGTTTCAGTTTTTTCTGTTGCCTCAACTTTTTGATGCCCAACTCTCTCTGTTATTCTACTCTACATAACAACATCCTTAGTATTTTTTTCCATATCATTACCCTACCTCCATTTAGACCTTTGGCTTTCTGTTCATTACACCATCTGTCTCTGAAACCTTACTTCCCCTTCCTCCTTACCTGGCTCCATTGATTCTTCTTGCAGTCTATTCCATCACTTCTGTATCTTTATCTGGATTGTACTTTTCTTCCTAAAATGTCTGGGAAATGTAGGGTGATAATGAATTCACCTCTCTTTCTCTTCCTCCATCTTCATTCATTTTGGATCATGGTTGCTTCCTTTCTCCTGTTTTGTTTGTAATCCATTATTCTTTTGCCTGTACTTTTTACTTTTATTGTTTTCAATCCCATTTCTCCATTCCATGGCATCTTTCATCCACACAATATCTTTCTCCCATTGCTTTCACTGGATGAATTCAATAACTTATCCATTTAACATATTTTTATTTTTCATTGGATGGAGAAGCATTTCAGTGTTTCCAGGTGTCCTTTCATCAAATTCATCACCTAACTCATTTGTTGGCTGCTCACTTCCATCATCAGTTGGAAAAGTTTGTTTGAACTGGAATGTGGGCAGTCTCTCACACCATTTATACACACCATCTCTATCATATGACTGCTTCTTATTTGACTGTGGACTGCCTCTCTGTGCTATTCTTCACACATCACACTGTCTTTGGGTAAGTATTTTGTCTTACTTCTTTTTAAAGAATCATCAAATCCCTTAAAGGATATCACTCATTAAGTGTTGTCTGCCAAGGGTATACATAACCAAACTATACACAATATAGGACCACCTTGCCCTTATATAGCACTCACCCATAAGATGGGGATGTTCCACAGGATCACTCAAGTAATTCTATTAGTGCTTAATCCAGATCATACTCATGCTTAGACAAGCAGGAGTAAAGCAGACAGAAAATTCTTGTACATCTTCCATGTTTAGTTTAAAACCTAGTGTTTGTTGGCCTTTAAAAAAGGGTTTTATGGTCACCCATTCCATTGTAATACAGTAATGTGCTCCTCTTGACTCCTGACCAAGCCTTCATCCCCTCCTTTTTTATTCAAGCAGAGCATGGTAGTCCTTGCTACTTACCACTTCCTCACCACTCTAGTAGAGTTCTGTTCAAGTAGTTCAGCTCACCCATCTTGCTGGCTTACCACCATTTTACCACTACCCAAAAGTTGGTTTTCAGCATAGCCTGGTGTTGGATTAGTGCTGACTAGTCAATATAAGTCCTCACTCATTTGCAGATCAGATGCTAACTTCTTATTCTGCCTCACTGAGCTTGAGGTGAATGTGTTAGGAACTATCCATCTGCTGTGGTCCTGAAGCCAAATTCTCAGTGCTGCCTGGTTTTGTTAGGAGTTGACCTACAACATATGGACTGACGTGCCATGGCCACACTACACATATATCACTTTCAAATGCCTGTTGCATGTTTTGGAGTGTACTTGCATTTTCCACTTATTGTTGGAATACTTCCTTTTGATTCTGGATAAAGTATGTACCTGGTACAGGTGAAGTGTAATCTCCCATGAATGTTCCCTGTACTATCCTCAGGTATAGGGTGTTGCATTCCACAGATTATCTTTGGGTGCTTCCCAGAAGCATCTTTTCTAGGTATGAATTTTTCTAATCCTTCTACCACTTCACTGTGGGATTCTAGCTAGATGTGAGAAGAGGTTATATATTGTATCAAAAGATAACATTTTCCAACACTGAAAATCTATTTACAATTTATACCTACCTCTTTTCACACTTCCTACCCTTCCTCCTTATTTCTCATGCATCTTACCTTCTTATCTAACTGGAAGAGATGATTGAACAATCAGTATAAAAGAAGACAGCTGAGCTAGGTAATAATGTCGCCTCCTTTTGGTGGAGGATTGTCACATGCTTTTCTGCATGCTATGCTGTATCAATATTTCATAGAAACACAAGATTAAGAGAGAACTTTAAAGCTATTGGCAAGTGAAAATTTTCCATATAGAGGGGTAGCACTGAATCAGGAAAGCTAGATATGAGTGGAGGTTTCTATTATCTCTCAGAAACACGTGTTTAGTGTTGGAAAATGTTACTGTTTCAAAATTCTTCTTATTCTATATTCAGCATAAATATTTAAAAATAACATTTGTAGCCTAAGCTCTTTATCAGTTATTGTCTAAATTTTGTTAATAAAAATAGAGGGATGGAAATCCACATGGTGACAGTATAATAGAATGGATTTCCTAAATCTAATTGCCATGCTATTTAAGACAGCTCATCAGTTTATATATGATTTGGTCACCTTTTACTTATACAGTGTTAAGTTTATTCTGGAAAGTTTTGAGGAGCATTTTTGGCCCCATTCCTTAATATTTTGAAGACAGCCTTTTGCTTTTAAGTGTTACTCAGGATTGTCAATATAGTATTGTGATATGTATCATTCAGAGGAGGAGGATTCGTGTTGTCCAACGAACAGAAGAGAACAGTAGTCCCTTTTAGATAGTACTGAACTATCTGACCTAATAAAAAAACTTATCTGACAGGAAATTATTATTCAAAACAGATAACAGATAACTGAGTTCAAGCTGTGCCAGTCATATGGTATTATGAAATATTAGATATCTCAAATCTGTGCATAAATTCATGCATTATTAAGTATTTATAAACATTTAAATGTTTATTCATTCATCAGTCACCTCACTTACTGAAACACATTTTATTTTAGACAATTTAGTAGCTTTTTACATGTTTTATGTGTGTTAATGACAGTGTAACCTACCAAAGGAAATGAATAATCATAAACTATCATATTATTTATTAGACAAATGCACACTTAGCCAAATTAAAATTAAGCATTTTTGATGTTTTGAAGTATCCTTAATTCAAACTTAAAAATTAGAATAATTTTAAAATTTTGTAAAATATAACTTCAATAATTGTAACTTCAAGTGTTTCAAAACCATTATAAAGTGAACAAGAACAAAACTAGTAAGTCTAATTACATTCTGTAGTGCTATTGTATGATAACAGCCTGTTTATCTTCTCCATGTGATAATTGTTTGATGTGTATCAGGTTTTTAAAATTAGTTATGTAACACTATAAACCAACTTTTTAGTATTTTTTAAATGATAAAAGGGAATTTACACTGTAATAATGTAGTATTTTTGGTCTAATCAGTGTTCACCAGAGAGTCTTAAAGTAACCTAAATAAGTCAAGCAAAGTTAAAATAACATTAAAATAAAAGGTTCACTTACTGTAGGTTTTTGGATATATGTTTTTTTTTGTTTTTTTATGATGCTTGAAGCAGTGGAATTGTTGCATTACATCAAAAAATGTTTGAATCAGTAGTGGGTCTTGTTACTTCTGCACCATAGAAACACCAGGGTCAAACAAATATGGTGGATTTGATTAGCAGTTTCTGCTAACCAATAGTAAATGTGATTAGCAATTTTTCCACAGAATCTTTTAGAATCCATCATTTTAACACATTATGGCAACTAAATCCAGCATTGAATGTTTTAACATTTTGTAAAGACATCTACTAATGAAAAAGAGGTAAATAATATATTGTTATTCTAATAACGCTTTCATGTAGTTTCAAACCCAACTACTTGATTGTACCATACATAGCATTTTATGAACCAAAATAGTTTGTTATATAAAGTAAAGCTTCAACACTGCAAGAAACACCAAACATCTTAGCTGTCACAAAATAATGCAACATGCAATAGTCAGTTAATCAAAGAAGGAAGTGGTTTGAGGATATTGCACCTGAACAAGGTTGCCACAACTTATTTTTTAAATTAATCTAGGTTTTTTAAGACCTCATCAATTTCTTTACAACATGGTCTCCTTGGCTTTTTGGAAAAGAAAATGTGCTTTGCAGCAATACTTACCCCTCTTGCCACAGTCATCCTTTATTGTGCATGTCATGAGGTTTTTAGTGAGTTACATTTCAAATTTTAATTAATGCTGATATCTACAACATTCCTGCTGTTTAAGGGTTAAACCACTTTTTGTTTGTCCATGTTATACAAATTAGTATAGGATAAGATCATATTTTAATAATCTATAACTTAATAGTATACAAGCTTTAAGTTCTTTATTTTATAAGTCAATATTAAAAAAAGATCCTGAATTTTCCTTATTGTAACAAATGACTTTTTCTTTAGGCATCCCTTCTTCTTTAATTTATTTACCACCCCTCCAGTAATTAGGAGACTTAACTTAAATTACTTATTCTTTATCTGAGCAATTACAATATTATAATTATCATAGCCTTCAATTTTGTTTGGTTACAAAGCCATCAAATAAAAAATCAGACTTCTCGTCAAACTCATTTGTCACATCTTTTCTTTCAGGATTTGTCAACAGTTCTCTCGTATGTTTAATACTTTATTATTTTTAACCAACAGAAAACCAAGTTTTTATTTATCAAATAACATATTATATTACATTATTTTCTGTACAGAAGAATATTAGCTTCTGTTTCAGCACAAGTTGCATTTGAGGTTTTTTTAAATGAAGAAAGTCTATTTTTAATCTTAACATGAAAATAATTTTGTATTTGGACTGACTAACAAAGACTTGATGTATTCATGGATAAATTTTTAGTGAAACATCAATTTTATGTACAAGTAACTTCTAATGTTTACTAAAAGTTTGCTAAATGTTTTGAAAATATACATATTGCATTGAATATGGTCAGTATTAAAACTGTATACATGTAAAAATACTTATGTGGTCAGTCCTTGGGACCAAGTCCATATGGAGAGAGTTTGCAACTGGCTCAATGTTAAATTTGCAGTGCATGTACTGTACGTATATATTCTAGTCTAGTTGGCTAAGTTATGGGTGCCAACCAGACTCGTTCCAAATGTTCTGAACAGATTACTACAGTGTGTACATGAGTATGCAATATGTGCATGACAAAGTATGAAAATACTGTGTACCATTTTGCATGAATATCTAAGAAATGAACATGAGCATAGGTATATCAAACTGAAATGTTTGGTACTTTCACTGTGGTGTTGAGATCTAGAAGACAACATTCAAGAGAAAGGAATGATTCACATGTTCTTCTAAGCAAAGAGGAAAGTGATCCGTAACTGATATTGTTTTAATTAACAAATTCTGATGGAAACTCAGATATTTTGTTCCTTGAACACAGTGCTGTTATTTTTATGTATTGTTATTTTATTAACAGTTCTCACGTATATAATGCTACCTTTGAATGTAGTGTAAATAAAAACAAACAAAACATTTTATAACTTCACTTTTTTGAAGAAAATTCTGTACCTAAGTTGCTTTACAGATAAGATATAAATTAAATGTGCAACGAAACAGGCATGTTTTGTAATGTAACATTTAAATTTGTTTCATACAATTGCATAAGCATAGTGAGAACAAGAACAGAAATAAAAACCAATGCTGATCAAAATCAAAGTAGATTATACATCACTATACCAAATGTTTTCTAAATTATATCATAGAAGTAACTAGTCTGATATGAAACTTGTACATAGTTAAAGTAAAGAAGCCAACTTGCATCAAAATGAAAAGTACCTTCATTTCCCCTCAGTGGACTTAGCAGATAGCTTGATGTGACTTTGCTCTAAGAAAACGCATGCATGCACACACGAAGAGTACCAAAACATTGTAAATATAAGTAAATGTTAACAATTTTTTTTTCTTTTGCCATGTGACATTAATAAAAACCAAAATTGGTTAGTTTTTTTTTTTCAAGTATGTTTGAAATGAATTATATTTTTTTTGTTTGCTTTAACAAAGCAAATATTGAAGACATTATTTTTAGTGCTTTACAAGTATGTATTTTCTGAAAGTGTTTGAGTGTGAGGTTATTTTTATTCTTTATTGTGTTATTTTTTTTATTTCCACACATGTCTATTACAGACTAGTTGAGTATAGCAGTTTCAGCTAATGTTTATTGTTAATATTAAAAGCAAAATCCTAAAAGTTATATTTAGCTTGTGTATTTTGTGGGATGAAGAGGGGCAAATATATTTTGCAGAAGTACAAATAGGTATTTCTAACATTTTGCACCTTGGATAAGAAGTTTTTCAAGAACTTGCACGCTCCTGGTTATTTTGTCTTTTTGTGCTTTTATTAGTTTATTTCAGATCTAAGACAGATAAATGTTTTTAAAAATTGTGATGCTGACTGCTTATTTCAAAGATTTTCAGTTTCCTGAAATGCTATTTTATTTTTAGTTGGAATTGTAGCACTAAACTGAGAACATTTTAAAACATTAAAAACCATTGTTGCATAACAATATGTGTAAACTGTTGTTGTTTTTTTACTTGGTTGGCATGGTGATATTTTGTGATTTGTATTCAACAGTTAATGATGTACAAGTTGGATTGTTGTCCTAATTAGCAAGTAAATATTATTTGGTTTTAGTTACATGCAAAAGGACTTTTCAGCTCTGGTCAAATCATATTATTTAGGAGAGAGACTCAAGACTTTGACTTTTTACTAATCTGAAGTTCAGAAATGTTGTTCAGGGAAATTCGTTTATAATTTATTCTGTAAAATGTGGTTATTTAGAATTTATTTTAATGAGTAGTTTCATGGTTTTATTTTACTTGGATCAGTGGCTTTTATTAGTAGTTTGGGTATTATGAAAAACAGTGATAAAAATCAGTATATTAATGCACAAAAAATTAAAGAATTCCTAAATCATAAAAAAACTATTTGTACTAAAAAACATAGTTTTCATCTTGATTAAACTATCATATTAAAACCATGTCATTGTCATACTGTTTAGTTGCTAGTAACTTGCCTATATGATTTGTTATTACAGATTTAAAGCTCATTTGATGTGTATTTTGAATTTAAAATTGTACTCAATTGTTGTAATTATATTTAAAAATCAGAATACATTTGGACCTTAGATAACTTAAGTTGTCTCCATTGAGATTAAGATATAAAAATTAACTAGAGGCCAGTGTCCCCCAACTTCACCACAGTTCCTTTGTTTTAAGGACACACTTCCTATTTTTCAAGTTCAACAGCTTGCTTTAAAACATAACACACACCACAAGGTTGGTCTGCAGAAAGTCTAAGAACTCCTGCATTCAAGCCAAGAGATAGAAATGTACATGGAATGTCAAAAGGAAGTTTTTTGAGGGTGACAGGTGTCATTGTAAACTTCCTGAATAACTTGTCTTGAGACTGTAATTGTCAAAAGTTTTAAAAAAGCAGTTTTTTTCAAATATCCATTAATTTTTTTAGGTAGCTTCTTTAGGTTTAATTTTTGTTTACTCCTAATATTTTATTTATCTACTTTTCTTTTTATTACTAAACATATTTTTATAAGATAATTTTTACTAATTTGGTTTATAGTATATGATAACTTTTATTTTTGATTATTTCCAGACTTTGTTAGTTCAAGTTAAATGTTTCCAAGAAATCATATCTGTTGGATACTCAGTGTATCGAACTCATGATCTTCCCTGGTTCCGTTCCCTTTCATGGTATTTCCTTATTGCATCTAACTACTTCTTCTATGGAGAAAGCATGGTGGACTCTTTTGGCATTCTTCTTAGTCAAGGAGTGAGTACTGAAACTTTATCGATTTATTGTGAGCCGTAGACTCTGATAACAACTGGATTAAATATTGTCAACACATGCTAAATTATATAGGTTTACACTATGTAGGATGAATAAAAATTTGTTTCTTATTCTTTATTTAATATAATTTCTTTTACATACTGATTTTTATCAAATAATGTATTAAAAGAGTAAGAAATGTATTTATGCAGAAGGTAAAAATGGTCCTTCAAAACACACAATAATACATAGTACATTTTTAAAATGATTCTTGTTATTTTAATCAGTTAAACTGTGTTCTTTTAACATTCACTCATTTATAAAGATCTACATTAGTTTGCAAGGTTTCTCCTATTATTTATTTGGGGTTGAAATAGGGCAACTTCACAAATGCTCAACCTCAAAAGTTAAAAAAATATAAATTAATTAAAATTATTTTCCTGTATTGATTCCCCACCTTCAATATTTGAAAGCAGTGATTTCAAAATGAACAGATTTTTGTTACTTTTACCAGTCTATGATCTATGTAAGTATTGGTCACAAATGAAGTTCCAAAAACACATTATTACAGATTATTCCTCATATTTCTTCTACAAAAATATATTGATCCAAAAGAAACAGTGAAGGTATCAAAAAGTTATTTATAGCACATCTGATACCAAATTTACTTGTAGTTATTTCTGCAGTGTATCCTGTGCTTTATTTTATGGTTATTACAGATAAAGTGAAGAGAAAATACCCCCTTTTTGAATTTTTTCAGCTTTCAAAACAGAGTGGCATAGGTACATAAGATTAGAAGAAATGTTATTTATATTTCATATATGTTTATTCCTAACTATCACAAACCAAACCGTGTGATCAATTTATTTGTTTAGTCTTTATTTTATCCTTGGACTTTCAAAGTATTTCAAGCTCCAGAAAAATATGAATAATTTACTGTATGTGTTGGAATTTCATCCGTTCAATAATAAGCTTATGGAATACAATTTTTATGCAAATTAAACAATTTTGTGTCATTTGGTTTAATTTTTACACATAATATGATTATACATTTCACAGAAAAATTCATAAATTTTTGAAGGATTTTTTATATTTATACCTAGTTAAGTGGTAAAAATTGTTATGAAATATGAAACAGAAGCAATAAATATTTACTGTAGGTATTGAATGACATATTGAAAAGGACTTATATTATGATTTGTGTTGTTTCATGAATTATATTAATAAAACCTTAGAAGAGAAGTAAAACTAAAACACCTATGTTCTCGCAAAACTCACTAGCAGACAGCAGTTCTTGTTTTCTTTCAATTTGCCCCAAATTCAAATGTTTTTTGTTGTTTTTTCCACCATTCAAGTTAATATTATCTATTTCCTTGGCATATTTTAATATGAAGCATTTATTACTTTCTTGTGATGTTGCTACAATTACCTACAATAGTTGGTACATGATTTGCTTAAGAAGAGTTCCTGATTAGTAGCTAAGGATGTTGAAGTGATTATCATATGTGCTTTTTGACAGGATTTAAATAGACTGTGCCTGGAGAGTATATTTTAAAATATAATTGGATAAATGACAAGAGATATTAATTATGGTTGTTTTAAATAGATGAGAGAAATTCAAAGTAAGTAAGTTTCAGCTATCACCAGACTCACTTAGAAAGGCAAATAAAAGAAACAAAACAATGTGTGGATATAACCACATTTTTTCTGGCGGCAATAAGATAGCATCAGTGGCTGTGGAAAAAGTGATGGAGATCAAGTTCTCAGGATAACAACATAGATGTTAAAAGCAGAGATTCAATGGTGATTGATGCTTATCCAGTCCCATTGGTCCTACAAGTTGTCATACTATGTGGGTAGGAACAGAATATATTTATAGTTGGGTATTCATCTTTTAATTAAAACATTTATATTTAATTGGGGGTTTATGTGGTGAAAATGACTGATGTAACACTTCGAGTGTGATCTCTGAGTTTTTTTCTATATATTTTTATTTACTTTGAATTTTAGAGTAGCCTACATTGTTGGCTTACTAAAATGTGTACTCAATAGAATTGTCTTTTAAATTGTTGAAGTTGTAAAAGGTGAATTGTTTATTGTTCTCTGTTATAATTAGAGTGAAACATGCCTACAGCTGCACAGGAAAAGTGGAACATGTTATTATCATAGTTTTCTGTACATAAAGCCATTTTTGGTGATTGTAAGGCAAATGCAGAGAAGTATCTGTGCAAAACATTTAGCTAGATTTTATTATTAGTAGGATGATAAGCAAGCATCAGTAATTACTGATGCCATATTCTTTGATGCACTAGTTCTGACAAAGAAATTTAATTCTAGTAATTTGCACTTTCAGGATTAATGATGATAAGTTAAGAAAATAAAAATGGTGTGAGTGAAATTAGCATTAAACAACTGGAGGAATTGATCACTGTGTGCTAACTTATTGATAAATTGTTTGTAACTATAGTGATTGCTGCTGCAAGTAAGGAAATATACACAGCCCAGCATCTTGCATGAGACCATCTTGGTGTATTTGGAGGGATACAAGATGTAGTGATTTGAAAGGCCTTCATACTATCTGCAGCTGGTATAAGATAAAAGTAACATACCTACCTCAATGAACAAATGAGATGCAAGGAAAATGAAAGCAAACAACTCAATGAAAAATCACACATGGATAAAATTGATGATATAAATAAAAAAAATGCATTGAGAAAAATGCACATGCTCTTGAAAATTAGCTGATGAACTGGTTTAGAAGGCTGAAGCACAGGAAAGCTAACCTTGATTGCAGTTTGTGTCAGTTTGCTGAGGACGAACTTGTGAATATATAACCTTTTAAAAAAAAGAACTGGATGAAATGATCAAAGAACTTAAAAACATGTAAAAAACATATTTAAATGTAATATAAAATTAGAATTTTCTCTACCCATAAGTAGACAAGTTTATGTAGCAGTACGTATAAAAAGAAAAAAGCACACATTCCAACTTGATTTTTATGTCCTAAAGTAAAAATGCAAATACAATAGCTAACAGGTAGAAGGGCTGTAATTGTACTTTTATACTTGACATGATATCATAACCTGCTTGTAAATTGTGTTTATATAGTTTTCCTAATTAAATCATCACTAATATTAAAAGAAAGAAAAAGCACATATTCTAATCTGATGTAGGTCTTGTAAGAAATGAAATTGGTATAGTTGATAGATAGCTTGTAATTGAACAGTCATAAAAATAATCATGGAATTTTATTTTACAAAATTGTATAAACTTTATAACATACCTTTTAACTCAATTTAAATTGAAAATCCTGTAAAATGCTTAAATGTCCATTTTTGTCTTTTCCATTTTCAAAATGAAAATCCTATATCATGAGGTGTGGGTTGGTTCTGTGACAGAACTTATGATTTCAGCTTGAAAGCTAGGTTCAAATCCATGCAGTCACATAAAATACTCCTCACAATTTAACCTTTAAGTGCATTATAAGAGTGACAATCAATTCCTGATAGTAACTGGTTACCTTTCTTATGGTTAGTAGCTTAGAATTTGGGGTGATGGCAGATACTTAGAAGTTTTGCCTTAAATACAAAGTAAAAGTAATAAATTGTCATTAGTATTTCATAGTTTATAGTTTTTATTAGAACAAATTAAAACTACACACCTCTTCTTGCATTACTCATTTAATTACGATTCTGTCTTATAATGTGTTGTTTTTTTTATATGTAACACAAGTACTGTATCTTACTGCATTACTTGAAATGCAGTTTTGAAAGACTTCATTATTTCCAAGAAGCCAATTTGAAATTACTGTATATTGAATTTTTGTACATTATGAATGAGACATTAGCTAAAGAAGTAACACACATATATATGTAGTTACCATTTCTAAAATTTACAGATTTTACTTGTGTTATTAAATCTTAGCATAGTTTAACCAAGAGGAAAGTAACATTTATAAGTATCTATGATGTATTTAACAATGATAATTCTTTTTAGAATAGGTCATGTGAAGTTCAAATATTAATTTGTCTCAAACTTCCTTAAACTATTAACTTATATAGGAAATCATTTTAATACAGTTATAGGAAATTAAAGTAAATATGAGAAGGGTGAAAGTATTTTTCAGGATAATTCAGTTGTACTTTAAGATACTTTTGTGATTTCAGGCCATTTTGGAATATGGAGGAATTTATTACCTTAAAAGTGTTTTCCTATGTTTCTGTGATAAGAATAAAAAAGACTAGTGGTTGGAAAAATATTGTTAGCAACATTTTATTTTCAAAACTTATATTATTACAAAAACATGTAACTTTAGCATGAGTTTGGTAACAGCAAATGTAAGGTATTTTGTATGTAAATGCTGTAATTCAGTTTGCATGACACTTGAGTGACAATTATTAACCATCTAGTAAAATATTAATAGATTAACAAGTTTACAAAAAGGAAGAATTTATCTCCCACATATTTTAACACTAATATGTATAACCTATTAAATGCATAAACAAGCTTCAGTCACTTGATTGATGAATCACAGGTTTTTAAGCTAACATTGACAAATGTTGCAAGAAATGCATATTAATATTAGTATATTTCAAAAAGTATTTGAATTTTGCTTTTAATTTCTCACTGACTAACCAATTATTTGCAAACCAGAAATATGTAACCAGTTATGAACAGTCATTGGCACAGAAACACTGAATATGCAAGTATTGTGTGTGTATCGGGGGGCTTGACTCCAGAAAATATTTATAAGCTATAAATAATCTCCTACTTTCTTATTCACTGGCTTACTCAGTAAAACTTTCAGAATTTAAGCTTATAACATGAAAAGTAACTGATATAAAAACTGTTATACTAGGTCACTTCATTTGTCCCATCAAAGCAATGAATAAAAATTCATCTTTGTGAAGTTTCCATAAAATTACACCAATATTAGGTCTCAGAACAATAAATTGCTAATGTCAATGATACATCTTTTTCAAATCTTGTGTAAGTGTAGTTTCACTGTGGTGAGTAAAATAAAACTAAAAATAAGACTGTGCATATATTTGAAAATTTTACTATTTTTAGTAGTTTATAACAATTTACAGATTGGGATGAATACATTACTAGAGAAAATGTTTTTCAAGTAGGAAAGCTGTTTATGATATGTACTTTTGGTGGTAAGTAAAAATGTTAAAATGAAGTACTTACATTTTATAGCAAAGTCTAATACTGTATTATTATTATACTTGTAAAGTGCAGAAATGGTAGTTAAAAAATCATTGATTATTGAAAATGTTGATTTGATTTCAATCAGGCTTTACATACCATTTTTGTTACACACTAACAAATACCTTCTGGTTGATAAACATATTTTGTTTGTGACACTATATCCTCCCTGCAAACAGTTGTACAAAATAATGAACTATTAATGTCATTTTAAAATTGATATTCTGATGTTTAGTTCTGTTGTTTGTTTGTTTGTTTTTTGGTGTTAGATGCCAGCTTTATCGCACTAGATATTTTGTCAGGCATTCATATAAAAATTATTTCTGGTCTTTCATTGATGCATATATTTGATCACATTTATACACGTTATTGCTTAACAGTGTTAACATGCAAAATTTCTGATTATTTCTTTCTTTTAATCTTTTTTCAACTGTTGTAATAAACTATTTTTTTAAATCCACAGAGCTTTGTTTTATTAAGTAAGTTTGGTACTTGAATATTTGTGCCATTAGACCTGTATATCAGAACTAAATGAGTATATTGACAATCTCATTAGAATTATAACAAGTTTAAGAACTCAAATGAAATGTTGAGGAAATATTTATAAAATTATAGTTCTTTTGCTTTTACTTCATACAGATAAATTATTTTGCATGTTTGAAATGTTTGAGTCCTAAACTTGTGTCTATTAAATACTTGCATAAGAACTGTAAGTAACCTTTCTGCCTTATGGTTCTTTGATTACACAGGTATATGACATTCTCCCTCTTTTACTAGTTATTTTTGCTGAATATAAAACTACCTTATAGCATGATCATCTTTCCTTTGACTATTTTATTTTTTCTTCTTCACTAATATTAGAGTTCATGCTTTCTGTGTCAAGTTCATCCTAACATGCAGTTTGAGGATTTTCTCTTTCTCCTTTTGTATCTCTCTCTCTCTCTCTCTCTTGCCTTTAATTTGCCTATCTTTAACTGTCATTCACTCGGCTTTTTTCTACCAGTATACTCTCCAACTTCTTTCAGAGGCTTTCCATTCTAACACTGACAGTTTCACTGGGAAAAATAACAATTCCCATTTCCTTCTTTTGTCTCTGTTTTTTTCTTTTGCAGTATTCCAGTTAACGTGGTTTCTTTGTTTCTGGGTTTTTTTCAATTAAGGAGTTTTACTTTTTGGAGTTTTCCTTGTCAAAATCTTGTCTCAGGATCTTCTTTGTGGTACCCATTGTTCAAGATGAATTTTTTTTTTTTAGTTCTTTATACATTAACCCTTAAATGGCAGCCATCATCAGTTGATGCTGCTACCTACAAAAACCAAAACTGAAGCAGCTTATTGACAATCATCTCTGTTAATTGTTTTTTCTCACACCAGAAGATCTCAACAAGTTTCTTGGTCTCAGGAGTCTTGTAGCCCACCCCCTTTTCCTGCTTTTATTCTCTTTATACTTTCTGACACTTTCCCCCTTGGAGGGCTGGCCACTGCAAATCATGTAAGAGACTAGTTTTTGGAGTCACTCCTCAATTCTGGTCCAGTTTAAGCTCTCTTTTCCCATTTTGCATACTTCTAAACTTGTTTTGCAGACAGCCATTATGTCACCTAGGTGAGTTTGCATAGGCTTTCCCTAATTTTCCTCTCTAATTGCTTCTTTCTTCTGCTGTAGCCTTTCCAGCCCCCTCCCTTCTCAGAGTACTTTATCTGTAGCTGGGTCTTTTCTCCATATTATGAACATGCTGGAATTTTAACTCTCATCATTTCTTAGTTTCCAAGAAAATGGGTTATCTGAGGGTCATAAGCTCAAATCACAGTCACACCAAACATGCTCGCCCTTTCAGGTGTGGGAGCATCATAATGTGACAGTCAATCCCACTATTCATTGGTAAAAGAGTAATCCAAGAGTTCACTGTGGGTGGTGACGACTAGCTGCCTTCCCTCTTGTCTTACACTGCTAAATTAGGGACGGCTAGCACAGGTAGCCCTTGTGTAGCTTTGCGCAAAATTCAAAACAAAACAAAAACAAAGAAATAATGTATTATGCCTATTATTTGCAGAAGTCATAATACAATTACAATTTAACTATAGTTTGCATACATTATCACACAACACTCCAAATAAAATAACTAATTTCAGTTATTCTAGAGAACCACAAGTTGAACTTAATTTACATAATTACTGTTCTTTGGACTTCCCAGATGTGGACAAAACAGATAGTCAATTTGATTTTGCTCTACCACAAATGAATGTAATATCTGGTAGTGCTATCTGTTGAAGGAAATAACATTTCTTACCCCTATGCTCGAAAGTTACTATCCACCACTCCATCTCAGATGTATGCTGCTGCACTCATTCCAATGCTACAGTGAAAGTGCAGACAGAACTCTCTGTGCCTCCAAAAGAATTGTTTTCAAACCACATAAATAAAAGGTATCTTGCTCTCCATGTTAAGAAAGTTGATGAATCAACATTAACACCCATCTCTGTTCCTACATTTCCTTCCAGTAGATCCCTGGATCCACTTCTGGGTTCAGACGGTTCCTCAAGTCCATCTTCGTCTCTGGTCCCTAGATGCAGAATTGTCATTCATTCACTCCCTCAGTTGCTGGAATCTTCTTCCAACAGCAGACACCTGCCCAATTGATCCAGTGCAGGATCCATGGAGGTTGATAAACCTCCTTCAAATAAAGAAAAAAAGATGTGGTCAAAAACAGAAGGGTGCTTCACCCAATTCCCCTATAAATAAGTAAAAATGGCCACTCTGATAGAGTGCAACTGTCGAGGTTTACATTCTAATCTGGATGATATCAAAGCATTGATTGATTCTTACCATCCTATGTGTCTTTCCTTACAGGAAACACTTTTGAAATCTGCTGATACAGTCACTTTCAGCAGGTTTCTTTATACAGAAATGACAGGTTGTGTGATGGAGTAGTACATGAAGGAATAGCACTGCTGGTCGATCAGCATGCCTGCCCTCCCACCCCCACCCCCATCTTTACCACTTGACACACTCTTGGAGGCTGTAGTTATTCATGTTTCCTTGGGTCATACCATCACTATTTGTTCTCTCTACCCTATTTCTGGAGAGACCTATGATCAATCAGACCTTGATGCTCTTGTTGAACAGTTTCCATCTTTTTTAACCCTGGGGGTCTTTAATGGACATAATCCTTTCTGGGAAGGTGCTGATATTCATAGGGGGGTCACTTTGTAGAATGTGTGCTCTCAGATCACAACCTTTCTCTTTTCAATAATGGTTCTTATACTTATTTTCATGCATCTAGTCAGTCTTTTACTGCTATTGATCTCTCAGTCTGCCCTCTTTCACTATTCTCCCACTTTTCATGGAGGGTTGACAGTAACCCATGGGGTAGTGATCATGTTCCTATAATTTTGAGAGATACTGACCTTGGTCCCATGCATCCTGGTGGAATCTAGACCAAGCCAAGCAGCATTTTTTCACTGCTCTCATGAAATTTGATCCTTCCATCGTCTGCAAGCCATCAATATGTGACTGTGTGGCAGCAGCTCAGTATATTCATAAAACCTCGACACATTTTCCACAGCATCCTCGTCCGTGGTGGAATCCTGCCCACCACATGACACAGGAGGCTCAAAAATGTGCCCAAGATACCTTTCATAGGTATTCCACATTTTCAAACCACATTGCTTTTCAGCGGGCCCATACACATGCTCAGCAGATAAGGCATCACAGCTAGAAGGAATCTTGGATTAAATTCACTACCACCAGTTCCAAAGTCATATAGGACAAGATTCTGAAGGCTAGTGGGCAGTATAATTCTATCCCCATTTTGATCTTTCTTTTTGATGGTGAGGAAGTTGCTGATACCTAGAGCATCACTGATACTCTTGGCAAAAGCTTCTGCTTCATCTTCCACTTTCTTAGCCATAAAGACTCGGGCAGCGATCCTCTCTTTTCTTTCAAGTTGATCGTCTCTACAACTATAGTCGTTCCTTTACACTGGTGGAACTCAAGCTGGCTCTTCATCAGTCTAGCAGTACATTCGTCGGACCAGTTGATATACACTAAAAGATGCTGCACCATCTCTCTCCTGCTTCTCTTGCTATTCTTTTGGTTATTTTTAGTTGGAACAGGATAATTTTTTCCTGATATGTGACACCAGGCTATTGTCCTACCTTTCTCTAAGCCTAAGAAGAATCCCAAGATTCCTTCAAACTACTATCCAGTTGCTTTGACAAGCTATTTCTGTAAGACCTTAGAGAGGATGGATAATGTTCATCTTGTGTGATTCCTTGAATTAAGCAACCTTCTCCCGCCCACCCTATTTGGGTTCTGACAACAGAGCTCCACTTGGACCACCTGATTCAACTTGAAATGTTGATCAGAGTAGCCTTTTTCCAAGTGACAACATCTTGTGTCAGTATTCTTTGACCTTGAAAAAGCTTATGATACAGTGTGTAGGTATGGCATTCTGTACAATCTCCACTTATATGGGTTGCATGGCCATTTGCCTAATTTTATTAAAAACTTTTTAATAAGTAGGCAATTCCAAGTTTGTGTGGGTTTGACACTTTTCCATTCTTTTCTACAGGAACTTGGAGTCCCTCAAGGCTGTGTCTTGAGTGTCACGCTTTTTAGTATAAAGATAAGTGCCATCACTGGACAACTCCCTCTTACTGTTGCAAATGGACTCTATGTCAAGAACTTCTACATCTCATGTTAGTCATTGAGCATGAGGTTTATTGAGCAGCAGCTACAGACTGCCCTCACTCATTTACTGAAGTGGACTGTAGCAAACAGTTTTAACTTTTCTCTCTCAAAAACCATTTACATGCACTTTTGCTGCCAATGGTGTATTCACCCTAATCCTGAATTCCCGGGTTGGTGAACTTGTAACATTATGAAGTTTAAGAAGAGATGCATAAGTTCCACATGACAGAGATTAAAATTCATCTATTTTCACTTAAGGTTTATTGCTCCTTTGGTTCCAAGCTTTTACTGAAAGAATGTGATGCTTGTTAATGAAATCAAGGTTTGCAATTTTGGTATAATGAATTTATGCTTGTGGTAAAAGTTCAATCACAAATCAAACTAATGTCTTTAGGTAATTATTTTATTAACTTACCAGTGAGGTGTAATGCTTGCATATTTTAATTTGCTGGTATACCTGCCAATGCTTCAATGGACATTCAGATTCAAACAGAATTTGATTATTGGTGGCTTTACCAGAGCTAACCAATGCAAAGAAAATCATTGTGATTATCACAGGTACATTCATACTGTTTATTAATATAATGTAAATAAATATAAATTAAAAAAATGTTCTGTGTTTACTTATTATGGATAGCATGAATTGAAGAGTTCATTCTCCATTGCTTCAGAAACACTTTGCATTTAAAGACTGTTAGAGTTGCCATGAAATCCTACTTTCTGGTCAACTAAGATTTTGTGGCAAATGATGTACTTTCTCTGTAGTCTGTCAGTTCAAAATCAGGGATGACTACATGAAGTAGCCCTTTAATAACTTTGTGTGAAAATTCTGATACAAAAATGATCCTTGGTAGTATAGTACCAAAAGCTACTAGCAACAAAATATTATACAAAGATTTATCAAACACTTAAACACTTTTCATCAAATGTATTCTGTGTCTCCACTTCCAGTCATTCTCTTCCTGATGGCTGTGGATCTTTAGAGTAGCACTACAGTGTAGTTTCCATTGTAAAAGGCTCTGTCATAAGGTTTTTGCATACAAAGCACACCACCCATTCCTATTGGCTTATCAGATTACCCAGAAATGAATAGGCACTATATCCAGCAACTTAACTAGTATTTAATTCTCCTTGAGAAATTGCAAAATACCCATTTCATTTTTGGTTGATTGAGATATGTGACAATTCAGTGAGAAGTATGACTTTAATCTGTACCTTGATGAATCTATAATCTGTTAGCATCATTTCTATACACAACCAGTATTTTTGTGTGATAGAGAACATTGGTCTGATAGTAAGCAGAGTTCACCTTGACATTTTACTAGATCCCTAACTTGCTTTTGCTACACTATCCAGTGATAACCATAAATCCATTTGACAAGTTTTTGTAGCATATACAACTTTTGGAAATTTTTTTGACCTAGTGACTGGTAGAAAATGACAGGAAGCTTGTTATATTTGTCAAGATACATATATGCCTCATTAGATGTTATCATGTACTGCTAGGTTTTACTCGTACAGATTTTTACATTTGGTCTTCCTGTCATGGATATATATTGCAAGTAATTTGTGTACAAGTGACTTGTATCACTTTTCCAGTCAGGAATAATTTTTTGCTATGTTGCCTAGTATTGCCAAAGACATGCAGATACTATATGCCTTTGACTTTAACATTCATGGATTCTAACCTCTTACAAGAAGCTACACTTTGGTTACCACTAGGGTATATTTGTTACAGGTCCCTTTCTTGATTGTAAAATAGATCCATACCTTTGCTTTTGCCTTTAAGGACAAGGGATATCCCTGTCTTGGAAATTTCTAAATTTCTTATCAAAATGTATTGTTATAATTTGAATTTATGAATATTCTGTGTTGTAATATACTGTTATGTACATTTTTCAAAAGCAGTTAACTTATCATTCGCATCAAACTGCCTGAAATACCAGATGATATTAAAAAGTAGTTTTGATCATTTTTTTCCCACTGTAACTTAATATTAGTTGTGGTTGCCACGTGAGTTGCTGGTTTGAATGTTCCAAATAATTTTAATATAGTAAAACCTATCTAAGGCAGAATCACATGAGACCAGATAAAA
The DNA here is from genome assembly GCF_004210375.1 of Tachypleus tridentatus. NCBI lineage: Eukaryota > Metazoa > Arthropoda > Merostomata > Xiphosura > Limulidae > Tachypleus > Tachypleus tridentatus. The sequence goes on along the minus strand of NC_134836.1, from coordinate 81,116,307 downwards.
TTTTTGTCTTAAGCAGGTTTGTTGACTTAAACAGTGAGCATGCATTTCCTTAATTATATATAATTTTTTAATGGAACGTTATACTTGCTTGACTCAAGGGAAGTAAGACATTTATGAATGAAGTTAATATACTGTTTATGCTATATTTATTAGAATAAGAACAAAAATAGACATTCAAAGTAAAAGTAAGTACATAAAATCTTAATCAAATTTATTTGAAGAAAGTATCCAGTTTCAGCTGTTTCGTTTTTTAATGAGCTTTCTGTTTTCTTTTTTTAGTGTCTCAAGTGAGTAGAGTCATTAGATACAGGAAATGGCTTGTCTTTTGCCACTTTTAAGTGAATTTATGCATGTTGTTTCATTTTGTTTTGGTCTTGTGTCTGGTTTAATCAACTAGTTATTGTATGAAGACTGACTTTATCTGTTTTAGGTTATTCTCTTAAGTACTGAACCTTTGAGCATTGTCTGTCTGTGTGTGTGTGTGCAGTTGATTCCTTATATCTTTCATTTTGTCCTTTTATAGATTGAATTACTTTACTAATCTAATAATATTGTTTTTGTGTTTCAAAGGTTTTATACAATTAATATTTTATTTTGCTTGTTTCAGGACTTCATGAGACCACTGGTGACTTACCATAGATTTATCTCCTTCACTTTGTACATAATAGGATTCATCTGGTTTGTGCTGAGTTTAGTAAAAAGATATTATATGAAGCAGTTTTCTCTGGTATGTATGTTATTTCTTTTGAAATGTTAGAAGTTTTTGTTGTTATTTTTTTGTATAAAACAATAAAGCACTCTTTTTAAATGAAAGCAGTTAAGTACAAAAATGGGCATGGAACATAATTTTCTTGATCTTTATAATAACATTACCTTTACAATTCACTAGTAGTATTAACAGATAGCAAAGCATGAATGAAGTTTCTAAAAAAACATGTTTGAGGTCTATCTGTGCTGCTAGGTATAAGCTTGAGATAGGCATTTAACTCTAGTTAAGTTTTTCAAATAACAGATTTAGAAAATCATTGCATTGCTAAATATTCTAAACATAATTATTTTGATATCCTAAACATGTATTTAACTCAAAATATTGTTTGATTTCTGGAAGAAAAAAAATACTGTATCAATTATTATTTTGCATTTAAATATTGTAAATTGAGAAATGGATTTTTCAGCATGAAACATAATATTTTTATCAAAGTTTTTTTTTTCTTTTTACATTTTCAATTAATTCTCTGTACTTAGTCCTGAATTAGCTGTCCAACATATGATAGTAAGGAACTGAGTTGGGATTAAATGAAGTGTTTAAGGTTTCTACAGAAAAAGTGAAATTTGATTACAGTATTTGCTTGCTTCAGCAACTAAACTTAACATGTTAGCATTGTAATAGTTTTCCGTTTCTTATTCAGACTCTCCTGATTGGTATTTTAACAGTATTATTTATTACTTTTAGAACTACAACTGTCAAACATATTAGTTTTATGCAAAGTATGATGGTATTATTAGTGAAGTTCTATGTCCTCTGTTAATTCATACATGGAGTTTAGTATCAGCTACAAAAATAAGTTCACTTTGTATTGCTCTGTTCACTTAAGCATTTTTATATCTAATTCAAGCATTTTTAGTTTTCTCACAAATTTTTAATGGATATTTTTAAAGATTTCAAGATGTAATTATAATGTTTTCCTTTTTATATATGTTATAAACTAAATTATTTTACTTCTATCAGTTTCTATTTTTTCAATGAAAATTTAGTAGTTAGTGTTGTAGGGGAAAATGTTTTTCATTACAGTGGTAATTTTATATTAATGAAAGAATGACTTGTTTTTCTGAGGTACCTACATAGCCTGCCAACAATATGAAATTTAAGAATAGCTATTCATAAAATAATAGGTTTATAATACCTTTTTATAACACCAAAAAGAGTGATTCTTTTAGGGACATCTTATCTTTCTCAGTGTGCACATGTATTAATTGTGACTTTTTACTGCTGTGACTAGCTCACATATGTAACTATATTGCTGTTATTCTTTAATAAATCTAATTTGTTTTTAATTAAGAAAACTGTTGCAGTATCCAATAAAGAATTTAAAAAACTTAATTAGTTAAATGTTTAAATAAGATTTCATCACTTTGTATACTGCATTGTGTGGTTGTAATTACATACCAAATTAAAATTTTGAATATATATGCAAAAACGGCTCGTTTGGGTTGAGAAAATATTTTACATAGAAGAGCGAACAACGTTTCAACCTTCTTTGGTCATCGTCAGGTTCACAAAGAAAGAGGTAACTGACCGGAAGCTAACCACATGTTTGAAAGGGGCTGTGCAGCTGAGTGTCGGAACGTAGAGGGCGGTGTTAGATGTTTGAATATATAATTTTATTTATTTTATTATATTAATATAGGTATAAAGGCATTCCCTTATATTGGTTTATTTTGGGTTTAAGTTGTATAAGTAAGGCTTCTTTAATTTTGCATTTGTTTATGTTTGTTTCTTTATTTACTATTTGAGTGTTTTCTATGGTTATGTTGTGTTTATTTGACTTACAGTGTTCGAAAACATGTGAAGGTGACTTTTTATGTTCTTTGAATCTGGTTTCCATTTTTCTACTTGTTTCTCCAATATAGAAGTCGTGGCAGTTATCACATTGTATTTTATAAATAATGTTGGTGTGGTGTTTGTCCGTGTAGTTTTTACATAGTATAGACCTCAGTTTTGTGCCTGGTTTTTGAATAAATTTGGTATTAACTGGAATGTCATATTTTGTTACTAGTTTTTGCCAAATGTTGGTTATTTGTCTGCTGATGTCAGGAATATATGGTATACAGCAGTATATGGTTTCGTGATTTTTTGATTCGTGAGATATATTTACTTTTATTGGTTGATTTTGCTTTCTGTCTAGGTGTGTGCGTATAATGTTTTCTACGGTTTGTGGAGGAAACTTGTTGATGTTGATGAAGTATTGTTTTATTTTGTCTAATTCATCGTTAATTTTATCTGCTCACCAGATAAATGGAAGACTCAAGATTTTTTAAGTTTGTACAACTTTTGTATATAGACCATTATTTGTAATAACTGTTATTATAAATTTTATTATTGTTTGTATATTCAAATATATTTGTATTAAGAAAGAAAATCTCGTGTTGACATTTAATTAACTTCTAAATTTAAATTATCATTTAATTCAGATTCATGCTATTTCAACTTGTAATACATAACACTTCTTACCTACTCAGCTTACATCTTCTCTCCCAGATACTTTCCTTCATTCAAACCACTCCATGACCAGTTCTTCTCATCATCCCATTCTGACTAGTCCAAATATTGTTTCCTCTCTTGAGCCTTCTCCAGACATCTCTTCCCTTTCTGCTTCCTCTCTCCTAATCTTTCCTCTGGCAACCTCATTTCTCCACCAATTTAAATGGTGCATTTTCTATTGCTGGTCTCTGTATTATTGTTTCTCTCCTTTTAAACCTAATCTTACCCACTTTTCCAACTTTATCACTTGGCTGTTTGACAGTAGTTTGTCCAATTCTACCAGCAGCACTGTCCAATACTTTTCATTTTTTTCCCTCCATTTTTGTAATCTTTTTTTTTCTTCTCCTGTTTAGGTCTGTTTACCTTATTTATCCTCCCCAGCCTATTATCCTTCTATATTGGAATTTAGATATGATTCTACATACCCTTACCTCTTTTTTAACCTTTAGCCTCTTGCTCATTGTATCCTCTTTCCCTTAGGATAATTTTTTTATTCTCTTTGGCATGCAGATACCAAAGGTTAGACATGTATGCTATTGATATTTCCTGAATCCTTTATCATCATTGTATGATTTCCTTCATATAGACTGTGCATTTTTCCCAAAGACATTTGTGGTATTGGCATGCAGACATCAAAGGTTATACGTGTATGCTATTGATATTTCCTGAATCCTTTATCATTGTATGTTTTCCTTCATATAGACTCTGCATTTTTCCCAAAGACATTTGTGGTATTGGAGGAAAACAGCATGGTCACTGATATTTCCTTTCCATCCATTGCTAATCTTTTTTTCATTGTCTTTGTTCAAAACTGGCTCTTCATTATTAACTGACTTCCACTGCCTCTTCTCAAGGATCTTATTCCTGTTTGAGGTGAACTTCCTGTAGTATCCCACTAACCACAGGAAGGATCTGACTTACTGCTTAATTGTCAGAGCTGGTACATCTTGTATGCATGTTATCCCTTTCCTTGGCTGTATATTGGTCATTATGCCTGCATATACTTGTAGGTTTTTTTCCTATGAGAAGTGGGCAGAGACAGACTGCCCAGATATATTTTTCCCAATTGTGAGTGAATTCTTCATATTTCTCCATGAAAACATCCATATTGTTTTTCTATTGGCAAATTTGAGCATTGTGGGTCAATTGGCCAAGACCCCAGTGTCATTTGTGTGTCCTTCCTCTTTCTGTTAATCTATTATGATCTCAATTTGAGCTCTTATTCTCTCTATTTCCAGTCTTTCCTTTCCTTTTTTTTTCTTGGTATGTGTTTTTACTCTCTATTTCCACTCTCTTCTTTCTCTCATTTTCCTCTTTCTTTGTGTGTATTCTTATCCTCTTCCTCTCAAGTTCTTGTTTTTGCTTAACAAATTTTCATAGATCACTATATTTTATCCCAAATCACTCTCCTCTCTGTACCCATTGATCAAAATCAGTTGATTTAGGTGTATAACACGATTGTAATCCCTATACTGTTTTTTTTTGCCACTACATTTGTGCACATATATATAGGCCCACTTTTTGCTGTTGGTCATGTCTTCTTCCACCACCATTTACCTTGACTGCCTTGCCAAAACTCAGGTTTTTAAGGTGGCTGGATTCTTTACAGTAGGTGCCTGTGACTTGTTGGCAATAAATTAAAACAACAGACAAACAGCACACAATCCCCCTGTTTCAAAATAATGTATTCAAAACAAGTCAAATGTATGTTCAAAAATTTATTACATTATTAATTATCATACTTGTATCCAGAAATTTGTATAATTGTCTCTCTTTTTCATCAAAGTCCACACAGCCAGGTTCAGTTAGCTTAGAACATCTTTTCACAAGACAAATTATCTTGCTTTACCTTGTGGGTTACCACAGTTCTATACTGAGCTGCAAATAATTTTATTTTGTGTCAAAAGTCTACACAGGTTGATTTAGTTACTTTAGAACCCAATTGACAAGGTAAAATATTCTTCTCTACTTGTTTATTACAATACAATCTGCAATTACTACACTTTAAAATTGCCACTATACACTCTTTGTGGTTAACGTACAAACACAATCTAGATCTGTATCACATACTAACTTTGTCTCACTTTTACTTTTCACTTACTTAACTTACTCTAACTTGGTTGCCTCAAGTAACATTAAATCTCTGACCGTACTTGATTCCAACAGTTAGTGTTTCATAAATAAGGTCTACTCCATTAAACTTTTATTGTTATTTTCATTAATACTATTTCTTAGACCAGTGGTTCTTAACCTGGGGTCGTTTGAAGTTTCTCGAGGGGTCACGGATGGCTTAGGAATTATTGGGGAAATCACGAAGCACTTTGTAGATTTTGTGGTAAGTGCCTGTAACTGCCCTCCAATGAGAAGCACGCTGAAGCACAGCAGTTGAACTGCGTCAGGATGCTTGTTGCACAACCACCTGTCTAATTTTGAGTAAAAATGTTCATATATTACAACGTTTTGAATTGCCTAAATTTTTGTAACTATATAATATTAATACATTGAACTTAAAACCTAAATATCAAAATTTCCATCGTATTTAGTATATTTTCTCATCATATATATTAACGCTCACACTGAGTGAATAAGTAGGTTTTGTATGATGTTCAGTAATTCCATGGATTTTGCATTTGTTTAGCATTTGTAGCATTTCTCAAGGTCATTTATTTGTAACATTTTTAATAAGTTAGGATCTTTATATAGTTTTGTTTTATTCTACCTTTATGCAAAGTTCACCATTAAAAAAATTATTACAAGGGTCACAGTAATACCCTGGAGAGTCTCAGAGGGTAAGATGACGAAAAAGATTAAGAACCACTGTCTTAGACTGTTCAATATTAATAATTTTATTATATTTCACTTTTACCTTTTCACTTTTTTTTAAAGGTTGTTTAACATTTTTAGCTCAATATTCTTATCTCTTTGTATGATTTATAAAGTGGACAAAACTTGAGACAGTATTGTGTTTATGGCCAAAAATGTCATCAATACCAAGCTGATAAGACAGTATACTTAATTAACTATGCTCATTACCAGACAGATTTTTAATTTTGCTCTAAGAAGGTAACTTGCTTTGAATGGAAGTTAAGATTCTGTATTTTGAAAAATCACACCAAGTAATTTTCTGCTGAAACAAAACTACTCAACTTGCATGTAGTCTGAAACAAAAGAAAATACCATAGTAAATGTTGATAATATTTTGAGTTGAAATTTATTAAATGTGTTTCATGTGGAAAGGTGTTTATTTTGAAATGCAAGTACTAAATATATAAATACAAATAATTTAGCTTTATTCCTTCTATGATTGCTTTATTTCATTCCAATAGAAATCTTTCCATGATTACATATGTTTAAAACTTGGGAAATCAGCATGAAGAATTTTAACCTAAAACACAAAGTAATATAGGTTTTTGCTATTAAAGATTTATCTTAAAGCTGATATTCTAATATGATAACTTGCTTCTCCTTTCTGATTCAGTGCTGCACTCATATGCACAATATTTGCTCACCACTGAACTTGAAATTCTCAACTAAAATTGTGGTTCTGCATGATATTGTTGTGCTGTTGCATATAAGCAAACATGAAAATCCTCCATCATTTAGAATGTGTCGCACTCTCCTAGTGCAGCTGGCTCCCTCTATACTGATTATGCAATCAACACTTCTTGGTTTGGCACTTACATATTCAATTGTCTGTTTCTTCACTAGTGATAGTGGTTAAATTTGTGTTTAATTTTTAGAAAATGTCCCCACTTGCAACAACATGTCTTGTTAGGCACAATTGCTCTTCTTACTCAAGTGCATTTACCTGCCTCTTATCTCATAGAGTTTCACGTAGCTCTCTTCCTCTGCCAAAATGTTTTTTTTGGGAGTATTAGACTCTTTGGGATCTTTTGTGGAGGCTGCATACCAACATTCTTCTATTTTTTCTCATTCTTATTTTTGCATGCCTATTCATATCTGTTTCCTGTCCTTATGCTTCCTCTTCTCTTCCTATTCCCTTTCCAGTGCTTCTGTTTCTGTTCATCATTATACTATGCATAGACTTAAGCATCATAAATGTTGAGGAGTCTTCCCTACAGACTCAGGTAAAGTATGGGTACAGTTGACCCAGTTTGCAATAATTTAGTATCTGTTTTAAGCCTATTGTTGGGTACTTCAAGTACTGTTAGAGGACTTAACTCTGTATTTTTCCTCTCCTTCTACTTGCACCCACTCAATATCTCATTTATTTGGATGTATTTTTCAGTTTTCATTTCAGGAGGGCTCAGCTTTCTCCTCTTTGTGTAAGGAACATGGAGAAATTAAGCTTCCATTGCCCTATCCTCATCTCTCAAATTGGAACTTTGGTTTTTATTGAACCCATTATCTCCTTAGGTCTTTCCCATTTTTAACATCTTTATGATCAGTGAAACCTCATTGTGGATCCCTTGTCCTCTGCCTTTTTATTAACTCCTTCTATGCTCATCAACTTCATATGATGGCTCAACAAAGTGACATCCACAGTGGCAGATCCTCTACCCTCATCTCAACCAGATCTACATCGCTTTACAGATGGGAGGAAGGGCATATCTTACATTGGTGGTCTTACAAAAATTGACCCTTCAAACCAGTTTCTTAGAACTTTTGGTGGTATGTTAAGTTTTGTTGATTTGTGGATATCTAATTATAACCCATACCAGCAACTCTAGAGTTGTCTCCTATATCAGTTACTATGGGTCCACTCAGTCTCACTTTCTCCATTTACATACTCTCAACCTCCTTTTGTTGGGCCATTCTTCACAAGTATGACTTTAACCCTATTACCATAGGTATCCTTTACTGCGCATGATACAAAGTTTTAGTGTTTTATTCAAAATGTTACTAAACTACTTTTTGTTTATGTTATACCAATTAGGATAGCATAAAATCATAGTTAATATTCCATATTTTAATAGTATACAAGGCAATATTTTTTAAAAATCATGAATTTCCCCTAGTATAATGCATTTTCTCTTGGCATGTTGTTTTTCCTATGTTATCCACCACCCCTCAAAAAATTAATAAATTAAATGTAGATTACTCTATAGAAAATTGTCATTGCTTTAACAATATATTATTCAATTTTGTTTGATAACAAAGCTATAAAATAGAAAATCAGACTCCTTCCCTCCTGCTACATCTACCTGTCCCATCCTCTCTTTCACAATTCATTAATAGTTCTCTCATACCTTTAATTCCATATTACCTGTAACCAATAGAAAGTCATGTTTTTTATATATCAAAAAACGTATTGTATAATGTTATGTTCTAAATGGTTAAATGTCAATTTTACTTAGAGTAACAACTTTGTTCCTGTGGGAATGTTGATGAGTATCTTGGATGAATTTGTGACAACACTTGTCACATAGTTAGAAAGCCAAAAAAATGTTGAGAGATATATGGGAATTTCTCTATTTTTTGCACGTTATTAGTCTATATTATTTGGTGCATAAATTAAATAAAAATTAATTGCATTCTGTCGTTAGCATAACAAAATTAGGGTTAACATGTTTTCAACAATTGACAATAAAAAAACAAAAGATTGGTTAAATATTTTATTTCTTGTTTTTTGTGTTTATTCTTTATGTATGATTATAAAAATAATTTATTGTAAAAATAGGGATCCTTTTAAGTTAAGATTAGATTGGGTAAAATAAATAATATAACAATAATAATGTTTCATGAAGAGCACATGAGCAGCTCAGAGTAGCTTGTGGGTAATATAATTAATTGGTGTAACATGAGCTGCACATTCCCTGAGTGCTTTACAACTTATAATGGCAAAGATATTAGTCATACACAATATAAAGGGCAATAAAACAAAACAAAAATTTAGTTAATAATAATTTATAGGTTAAACTTGTGAGCTACATGTTCGTCATGTGATTTACAATTTATATGGTGTGAATAGTGGTTAGACATGATCCATAGGACAGTAAAACAAAAAAACAATTATAAATAGGTGTATACTGTTATGAACTTAGAGCTACTTAGGATAAATGAATAAAATGAATATAGTTTTGTGTTACAGTTTGAAGTCACTCTAGAAAGAAGAAAAGATTAATTTAGATTTATTTTGTCAAATTGAAAGATCATGTAGAGTGATAGACTGGAGAAATTATCAGATAAACTATACAGGTTTACTGACAAAAAACATTTGAAATGCATTTAGGAGGTTTTAGGGACTACACAAAGGAAATTTGAGATTTTTGAAATAAGGAAAAGTATTTTTGATTTTAATATGAAAGTTATTTTGTGCACAGACTGTTCAAGTATTCAAAACAATACTTAGTATATTCATGGACAAAATCTTTATTTTGTTAAAAGTGCTTCACAAAAAAAGTATTTTTTTGTATATGTAAAACATACAATAGGAACTAAAATATCAAAAATTTTATGAAGATATATATATACACACTACATTGAAAGTTAGAAGTATTAAATCTAAAAATACTTTTAAACAAAGGCAAGGAGGTCATGTGGTCCATCAAATCAACTGAGTCCATAATGAGAGATTTAATAGCTTGTTACATTCCAGTTGTCCTGAATCTTATAGCAGGTCATCTCTTGAGACCATAAAAGGCTATTACCTTTGGAGTTGTTCCTCATTCCTTGGGTGTTGACGTAACTGTGCTCTTTTCTGGGTACTCCTCTTCGAGATGCAATTAACACTAATTTCAACACCAAACATTTCCTTTTCTAATTCTCTGTTCTTCATCCATCAGCTTCTACTGTGGGTGCATTCACTTAGGACCAGTCCAATATTTTTCTTTATGCCTACCATCCTATGTTTCTTCTCCCTCATTTTTTTCTTTCATACAGACCATTTTGTGTGAAGTCCCCCTGATAGCTCAGGATTAGCTGCTGGTTTAACCATGGCTTCCTCATAATAAAATTGTCACTCAGACTTTGTGTAAATTTTGTTAAGAAAGTTCTCGATTTTCTACACATGTAGAATTTCATCTTTCTCATTCTGTTAATCCTTCCTCCCTCCTTGTTTACCAAAGAAAAGGGTGCATTTTCTGCAGTTGGTCCTTGCACCATTCTTCCTTCCCTTTCTACACTTCTGCCCTCCATCTTCCTGAATTTTTTATGTGGCTATTTTTCGTAGTTTCTGGGTTTGTCACTATCAACCATCACTGGCTACAAGGAAGCATTATAAATTCTTTCAGGTTTCCATTACCGTAATATATTTGTCTCTCCTGTCCTTTCTGTGCTCTTCCATTATTTTCAATATCTTTGTCCTCCATCTCCTGCTGTCTTTCTAATTGATATCTGAATGTCCTTCTCCACACCTTTACCTTTCCTCCTTTTGAGTTATTAACAACTGGTTTCTTATACCATCTTTCACGTAAAACCTGTTTACTTTATTTTTTACCTCTTTCTGCCTGTGGCCATTGATGTTCTCAAAGTGATTCTTCTTGTATTCTTTTTCCATTGTTCTTATATTCTTCTTTATCCTGATTGTGCTTCTCTGCCTAAAATGTTTTGTATTATGAAGGAGAAAATGCATTCACTCCTACTTCCCTTTAGTCCATTTTTCACTTTTATTCTCTGTCTGATCCTTTTTGTCTTTTTTTGTTCTATCTATGCAATTTAGTGTTATTTGACATGAACTGCCCCTTTTCAGGATTCATACTCCTGTTGTTATAGATTGTGCAGACCCTCCTCCTACCCTGGAACAGATGTAAAATACCAAATGTTGCATGTTTTGAGCTGCAGATGACCTAACACTACAGTTTACCCCTAGGGCAGGCCTTTCTGTATGGTACTGCTTCTTGGCTGTTGGTTACTTGGTGGTCTTGTGTTGAACAGGTATAGGACCAGCCAGCATAAGCCTTCATGTAATAAGTAGAGACAATACTTCATGTAATAAGTATTGTAAATTTGACAGTAAAATACCTGATACTGTTTGCCTTTGGACTAAAGGTGGCTCATCATATATATATATGCCTTCTCCAGGGATATAGATCCTGGGAGGATGGGTGGGATACATCCCCCCTTCATTTTAGGTGGGGTTTGGTGCATACAATAATATATAATCCCCCCTACAGTTTGGTCTGTTGAATTGTTTTATTGCATCACAGGCCTACAAATTGTGTGTTTGTTCTTGTGATTCTCGTGTTTTTACCAATCGAATTACATAATTAGGCCTAGATGTAGGCTTTTTCAGTAGCCAAAATGTACATCTTTAATATAGGCGTGCTTCTAAGTTTTTCGATCTAAGTAATAGTTCCTAAGTATCAGTCAGTAGGCCTAAGTATATATGCAAGGCTTGTAAGCACTATCACAGAATCTACCTACGTCTTGTACGTAGTGTAAGATTAAGTAAAATTTTCATCACAACAGATTGAACAGAGCATGAAATTCGAAAATATTACTCCCAAGCATAAACTCCTGTGATCTAGATCTGGCTGGCCATTTATACCTTGTAGCTGCATCAATCTTGTGTGTATATTGTGCGGTTTTTCTATGCCATTTGTTCTTATGCATGTCTAGCTGCTTTTATTGTCGAACGCCTTACTTTCCTTAGCTGCCGAAGCCACTGACCATAGTGTACGTTTAGTGTACAGTTAACGACAGATTCAGGCTGCTCGGATCCAGACACTTCATACATCACCCCCCTCTGCTCCCTTTGAGGAGTGGAGCCTTCATTTTACAACAGGGCTCATTAGACCTCTGTTTGTGGCCCTCATTAATCCATGAAATTTCAGATTATCACCACCCTCTAATAAAATGCTGGTGCTTTATGGTAAAATAACAACATATACTCTTATCATAGATAGTAAAAATATTGTATTTTCTTAAATACATTGTACAGTTCAGTTTTACTTCCATTCTGTTCTGTCTTCGTAAGTTGTACGTTAGAGGTTTTCAATAAAGGCTGTATTTTAGCCTGTTGAGTCATCTGGGAAAGAGTTCCAATTATGACAAGTAAGCGTCTGAAACTTTCCGATATTAGACAGTTCTGCAAGCCAGTTACTAATACTACAAGTGACAATGCAGATGCAGATAATCTAACAACCTCAAGCAAAGGAATAGAAACTTGCCATACAGAGGAAATACCATGCTCATCAGAGGACGAGTCTGAAAATCCTTGTGCAACTATTGCACATCATGAACCACCAGATAGTTGTGAAACAAGTTTGTGCAGTAATGAAAAATCTGACACTCCACAAATATAGTGTGGAAAGCCATATCATCCAGGCGCGCACAACTAATACCACGACAGAAAGCAAAATCTCAAAATATTAACTTCCAGGGCAAGTGGTTTGATGAGTTTCCATGGCTGCACTTCGACAATCATACTCAAAAAATCATATGCTTTCATTGTGCCAAGGCAGAAAGTAGAGGCCTTTTTACAGGGAAATTGGAAGGGCCAGTGGAGTTTACCTTCACATCCACTGGTTTTTGCAACTGGAAAAAGGCAAAACAGAAATTCAATGAACACCAATCCTCCTCTCAGCACAGATTCACTATATCTCCAGAAGGTTCACTTGATGTAACTCCAGTGACTGTCCAGCTCACATGATGGAAAAAAGAAGCAGCAGGAAGAATGCAAAAGAAGTCTAGCCAAAATATTCAGAAGTTTACTTTCTTACTGCATTAAGGTTTAGCATTACGTGGACATACTGATATGGAGGGGAACTTCCTGAATTTAATAAAGCTCCTGGAAGAGGAAGATCCTGAATTGACAACCTACTTGTAAAAAATAAACTACATTCACATCATCCCAGGCTCAGAATGAAATAATGAACATGTTCAGCCATCAAATACTGAGGAACATAGCACATGAAGTGCAGCAAAGTAAAATCTTTGCATTAATGGTTGATGACACTCAGGATGTTACAGGTGCCGAACAGGAAGCAATATGTGTATGATATGTAGATAAGAACCTTGACGTCCATGAGACGTTTCTTGGTTTATACAGTGTTTCCAATACAACTGGTGAAACAATATCCTCGACTATACTTGATGTACTGGCTAGACTCAATTTACCACTGTCAGGATTAAGAGCACAAACTTATGATGGAGCCACTGACATGAGTGGTGCGTACAGTGGATGCCAGGCAAAAATAAAAGAGAAGCAACTGTCAGCTTTGTGTTTTCGCTGTAGAGCACACAAAGCTAATTTAATAATGCAACATGCAGTTGAAGCTTATGAATGTGTTCGAAATTCTATCCAATGGGTACATGAACTTGATGTCTTGCTTCAGAGGTCAGGCAAATACAAGACAATCTTTGAAAATATTGTATCGTCAGACAGCCACAATGGTCCAGTTAAATACATCCGCCCACTGTGTCCAACACACTGGTTGTGCTGCCTATCTGCAATTACATATGCTAATGATCACTACAGTGACATTGTTGATTCTTTGTCTGAATTAGCAAATGAAAAATCAGATGTAGCAGTGAAAGCATGAGGTCTGCTGGACAGATATGGCAAAAGAAAGACAGTTTTAGGATTGTTGATGACTCAGCATCCATAAGCTGCATTAGAGGAACTAAACCGTGCATTCCAAGCAAAATCAGTGACAGTATCTGGCATGATTGAAGCATCTGCAATGACAGTTGAGCAATTGCAGGTATTGTGAAGAGAGGAAAATTACAACAAGATATTTGATGAAGCTAAGAAAAAGGTAACATCCCTAGATCTGGTGCCTATTGAACTACCATGCATTTGCAGACCTCCCAGAAGGATCACAGGTGATGGCTCAGCACACCATTCTGCAACAACTAGAGATTACTACAGAAGCCAATATTTTGAATTTGTGGGCACAGTCATAGAATATCTGACCACTATATTCAATGCAGACAACAATGACTTCAGGCAATATCTGGCACTTGAGAACATGATCACATCTGGCAAGATTGACAACTCGGTTATAAACTTCTATCCAGAAATCTCTGCACAACGGCTGGAGTTTCAATTGCCCATGTTCAAAGGAACAACAAAAGCAGTATCTCTGAAAGGTGTGAAGGATGCTTACTGTAAAATGCATGAAACAAGCCAGTAGATGTTTAGTGAAGTGTTTCTTCTCATGAAAATTTTGCTTGTATGTCCAGTATTCAGCTATGAATGTGAACGCAGCTTTTCTGCATTAAGATGGTTGAAGATGAGGTCAACAAGATAAATATAGAAGAGCTTAGGAAAGAATTCATAAACAGATCATCACAAAGGAAGTCTACATTTGGGAACATGTAGACTAAAGGACTAAATGAATCTCACTTCAATGAAAAGTATGAATAATTATGTGCTACATTGTATTGATGTGTAATTTTCAAGAGTTTGCAAAGACATTTTAATTATTTTTTATCAAACAACATGAACAGTTTTTAGTTGATATAAACTTATCAAGGGCAATTACTAATTGTATTGATATTTGAAAACGTAATTCATGCAATGAAAGTTATTAGTAACCTTGTCAAGTATAATGGCCATCTTTTATACTGTGCAGTGTGCATGAATAAATTCATGTGACAGTTAATTTGTGACACATTTGTCTTTATTCTATTAATATTTTGAAAACTTTTCACAACACCTCACATATACAAACCTACATGGAAACCTTGAAGTATTGTGGCAACAAGATTACTCTGTGACTGCATGTTTACAGCTTTCAGGTTCACTTAATCAGAAATTACCAATTTTCAAATTGAACAGTCCACATAAGTTGTTGCAAAAATCATCCCCCCCCCCCCATCAGGTGTAAAAAATCTATGCCAGTGGCCTTCTCTCATCATATTGTTGCCCACATGGTACCTTCTACTGCCTAGTTTTGGAATAGAGTTGAGCCACCACATGGGATGATATGCCATAGACACCACACCATTTAGTACTTCTGTATTGTGTAATCATATTCTAAAATGTTCTTGCTTTTCACCCAAATTAGTAACAGATATCTTGTGTGGGCAAAGAGTGTACCCTGGTCCAGAAGAAGTGCAGTCTCACAGGTGTGCCTCTATATATTTCCATGGTATAGGGTATTGCACTCCATGGGTTCCTTTTGGGTGCTTTCTAAAGAGATCTTACCTATATAACATTTGCACTGGTCCTTTTACCACTTGAGTTTGAAATTCTAGCTATTATATGAGAAGATGTAACATACAATATTGGAAGTTGCCATTTTACAGTGTATCTCCAACAGATACCTCCATTCACACTTCCCACCCATCTTTCTATAACCTGTGCATCTTTTATTACTTAATCTTGAAGTGATGATTGAATAATCAATATAGTGTGAAATAGTTGTGCTGGGAGGGTGTGTCACATTTGTGTTCATGGAGAGTTGTCACATGCTCATTTGCATGCAACAGCATAGAAATACCATGTGGAAACATGCTTGTACATTGGAGTTTCAAGGACTAATGGTGAGTGAAAACTGCAAACAGAAGGCAACACTGAAGAAGGCAAGAAAACTACTGTGTGAGAGTAGGTAAGTGTTATCAGTGTTGGAAAGTGTCATTTCAATTATCACATTACACTATCATTATGATGAAAGTTAATACTGTAAAAATGAAATTATATAATTGTTAATAAACGATAAACTGTTTTTTTTAATAGTTTGCCTGGACCCATGTCACTCTGTTGATTGTTGTCACTCAGTCTTACTTAATAATGCAGAACTTGTTTGAAGGAATGATATGGTAGGCTTAATTTTACTTCATAATTTAATTTTGCAAGGTTTTATGATAAAAATATAAAATACTTGCAATTCTTTTGCTACAGTAATATTACTTGTGTGGATTTGATTTTTATTATTGTTATTTTGAACAAAGACTGAAGGAATGTATGTTTAATGCTCTTCTTTTAGCTGCATTAGTTATTTATAAAAGAAACATTAATAATTCCTTGGTGTTATTTATTATTGTTTCTTATACAAACAATTGAATGACTAGATACTGTTTGTTGTGTATTTACTTTTAGCAGGCATTTGTTTGCTGTGATTATTGATTTTATGTTTCTCTGTTTTTCTCCCCATTTGGATTGTTTTCTTTCAAATAGTAGATATGAGTATTTTCAACAGCTTTTAAGATTTAAAAAAAAAATTGATTATTTGGGGACAGGAGTGTTTTTAGATTGCTAACTACAGTATATTGAAAATGTAGTGTGTTTAAGTAATTATGTATCATATTTCTTATATATATTTAAGCTTGTTATACAGGATGAGAAGGTAATAAATGTGGAATGAATACAGTGAATTGTAGAAAACTTAAATTTCTTTCATGGTATCTTTTCATCTGAGACTAAAGGAAACTATTAGGTACTTTTAGGTAATACATAATCCAAATCCTTCTTTTCCCACTAGTCAATGTCATCAACTCACACTCTCATTATAACACTGTTTTTCCAGTTCCAGTTTTATCACCTCTGCATGGACATACTCCATACCATTTACAGAATTCTTCTTATCTTGTGTAGCCTCTCAAGAATCTGTCTATGGACTACATAGACAAACAGTCTTTAGAACGTGTGACTTTTAAACTGGAAAATATGTTGACATAACAAAATTGTTCAGTAACAAACTATGAACTATATACATTCATCTACAAACAAGCAAGTGATGTGACTATTGTTGTAATAATATTGTTAATGCAAAAATAACCTGAAAACTCAATTGGTGGAAATTTAAAATCATAAAATTGTTGATAGGATAAGGAGCATAGACATTTCAGAAATTTTATAATTCCAATTGAAATTACTCGACCTCTCCTTTTTTTGATAGAATATTTTTTATTTATGTGTATTATGCTATGTATTATTATTTATTGTGGATGGGTTGCTGATTTAGTATGTTATGTACTGTAATTTATATCAGATGAGTCTCCTATTTATTATGTTATGCATGTTATATACTCCAATTTCAAATAACTGGAAATTTTAATTTACTAGCTATTTGAATTTTGATATGTATCAAATTCATAATATTTACCAATGAGACTGATGCACACAATTTTCTGTCTTAACATAAATATATATATTTTAATATAGAAACAAAAACAATACAATTTATAATAACAGTTATTAATAATTATCACAAATGATGGCTTATATACAATGGTTTTACAAACAAACAATACTGAGTCTTATTTCTGGTCTGGAACTGAATCTTTTATCAATATTCAAGAAGAGTAAATTAATTCTTTGTTGATACACTTCTACACTTCTTTAGATGACTCGCTAAGCTTGAAATGCCCGTAAGTTTTTGACAGTAAGAATATTTAATATCCTCATAGAAATAATAACATCCAAAGTAATTCACTGAAATTGAACGATTTGTAATGTTCAAAATCTACAAACTTTCCTTGTCCTATTCTGTCGTTTTCAGATTAATAGACTTCAATCACAGTTACAGCTTCTGACCGAGGCCTATAGCACATTTACTGTAGCTAACCAACAATAATCTTCTGTCTTGCAACTAGCTGCTTCTTACATGAATCATACAAGTTTATAGAAATTTGAGAAAATGTTCTAGCATGTTTTCATAAAACAAATATTTTTTATTTTTTTTCTCAAAAATCTTCTACAAATTTCGAGAACAGGCAGGACTTGCACAATACACAGTCAAATTACATGCATAAAAGAAAACTACACTGAAACAAACATTGGCACTGAAATAAATGTACAACAGTAAATCCATTACATGTGTCACTCCTAGCACCATACAGTCTGCATGTGACATGACTCAATTTGAGCCAAACTTGTGAGATATTCCTTTTCAGCATTTCCAATGAATCCGTGTAAAGCAGGTAGTGACTTCTTCACATCAGTAGCAAGAGTCTGACACAGTCTTCTTCTTTATTGACAATAGCATCCAAGTTTTTTAATATTAAAAATACTTCTGCACTCTATGTGGTAGTAAATCAGTAGAATTTTGCCATCATTAATATTCTTTGCTATTTCTAATGTGGATGAAAACTGCCTTCTTTCAGCTGCTTTGAATGATGTAAATCATGAGTATATTTCTATGAGTGATTAGTGTTTTGCAGCTGTTTTTACAATGTTATCAGTGCTTTGCTTCTAATTGGGTCTGCCAATAGAGCTGTTACATGCTTGTCCTGTCAATATTATTCTTGTATCATTGAAATGACAATCTCTGATATCATCTCATATATATATTTGTGTGTACCTCAGAACACTACTGTAAATTCCATTTCTTGTAAGAATAGTTAATCATTCTTTTGGTTGTGTAGTATGAAATCACTTTCACTGACATGAATTTAAAGAACTTATGGCTTGTTATCTTATGTCATCAGAAATATACAATGATATACATAAATATTAGCTACTTTTTATACAAACCAAATTCCTTACTTCCTGTACAACATTTAATTTTTAATCACTCTTTAAGTATACTTAAAACCACAAGAGAAGCCAATGCTTCTCACTTGGAAATAAAATGGAAAGTTTTAGTGCACTGGCTTTAAGCCAGTTGCATTTGCCCTGAAAAGTTGAAATATACATTGTCATGAGGAATGAATTATAACAGTGTAACAAATACTGAGATTTTTGTCTTGGCAGAACTTAGCAATAAGCCATTAGAAATATATGTATATTTAAAATCTATGGGTAAAATAGTGTTAGGTTTCCAAACTGAATTTATGTACTACATATTCTGTGCAAGTGTGTAGGGTTTATTATTTTTGTATGATTTAATGACATGGTGTATCAAGGAAAGCACTGTGTGAAAATAAAGAGATTTAATAGTCATATTTATACTAAATAGATGAAAAGTGAACATTGATCCATTGCCCAAACTACCTAACAAAACAGAAAAATCAAGTTGATTGACATTGCTATAATATGAAAATTGCATGCCTAATTTATATTACTCAGCCTTTGTACTAATTGACAAATGGAAATACTGTATTCAGTAAATATTTAGTTTTAGTTATGTGCAAAAGAAGTTTTTAACTCTGGCCATAACATAGTATCTGGAAGAAGGATGCAAGGCTTTATCATGTATTATTAAACTATGCTCAATGAACTGTAAATTATTTAAATTCATTAGTACTTTGCTCTGTAATATGCAATCACTTAGCCTTTCTCTTAAAATAGATTGTTTCTCTTGTTATTTAAATAACACACAGAATATTTAAATATTCTGTTAAAATTTTTAGTATTTAGAACTTTGTTTTTAGAAACTGAAAGTCCTTATATGAAACTGGGAGTCTTGAGGGTTTATTCTGGTATAAATTTCAAAATAATATTAGAATTAATACAGATAATAATACAGTTTGTAACAAGATAATTAACCTTTCATTGCAACATCATACATTAGAGACTACCAAATATTTCTATAGTAAGTTTAGTTTGTACTAAGCTACTACATTTGAGATTAACGTAACTTCATATTTTTTGTTTCTTCCTTGCATTGTTGAGTTTGTTCTTTATTGAGTATATGAGATTTTCATATTAAATATTTAATCAGTTTTAATGTATTTGATATTTTAAAGCAGTTAATAAATTAATAGGGGTTAATGAGTAAAAAAAATATATATATATACATGTATAATGATTTTTTTCTAATAGTTGTAATAATGTGTTTTTTAAAAGAATATATTTACAATTTTGTGGAAAGTCTAGATTTTGCTTTGATAAAAATATTAATTTTTAGTTACAATATTAAGATTGAAGACCCTGTTTATTTGCATATTAGATTAGTTATTTTTCTGTCAATTAAGACTTTATTGATTCAAAGATTTTTTTCTTTGAAAGGTTTATTGTACCAGTTTCTATGATCATCTGTAATGATCTCTTCGCTTATGTGTTTGGATTTTTCTTTGGAAAGACTCCTCTGATCAAATTGTCCCCCAGTAAGACATGGGAAGGTTTTATAGGTGGAGCTTTTGCTACAGTTATATTTGGACTAGTTGTAAGTATTGCCATCAGTTGAAATGTATCTTCTAATACACAGTTATAAGTTGCTTGAAAATTAATTTCTCAGTTATCTGTCCTACAGATCTTTTTGTATCTCATATAGATTCCTTTTACAGGATATAGAAGTAGTAACAGTAAGAACCTGCAAAATATTATTGGTATTTTATAAGTTATATGTTGCATCTGGTTTGATCTTTTAACTTCTGCCTTCGCTGATGCATATTGTTCAGTAGTGTTTTGTATTGATGAATACTTTCCCATTTCTAAAGTTGTTTTGATTACAAGAATATATATATATGCATCTATTACATCAAATAAATCTAAGAATTTACAGTGAATAAAAACCTTCTGTAATTAGAGATGTATTATAAATTTTAATCCAAAATATAAACTTTATTTTTCAACTCAAAAGAATCACCAGCTTAATTATACAGTGCCTTGCAAAAGTATTCACACCTTCAGAGTTTCCACATTTTATTGCTATCTGAACTTGCAATCACCAAACTTCCAAGTGGAACTTAATATTTAAAATCAACACAATACTACTACAAACTGAGAAAGTTAAAAAAATACTGATGTAATGAAAGTTAGATTTTCAAAGAAAAATAGAATATTTTCAGTTGCATAAGTATTCAACTCCTTTCTTACAGCAATTCCAAATCAATTCAGATGCAGAAGATTAGTTTAAATGGTAAAAAAAATAGTGTAATGGTCTCTGCCTGTGTGTAATCAAGTGCTTTCACTTGACATCAGAGGAAATGCATCTGTTTGAATCACAACTCGCATAGTGATAGAACAAACTAACCATGAAGACCAAGGAGCTTTCCAAAAAAGTCAGAGATAAAGTGTTAAAGAAGTGCAGCCAGAGCAGGAGGAGGTTGCAAGTAAATTTCAAAGGTGTTGATTATTCCTTTGAGTACAGTGAAGTCCATCATTAAGAAGTGGAATGTTGCATCATACCACTTGGTCGCTACTTATATCAGGCCACTCTTCCAAACTGAGCAGTTTGGTAAACAGAAAGCTGGTTAGGGATGCTATTGTGAAGCCCATCAGCAACTCTGAGAGAGTTGAAGGGTTTCATGTCTGAGATGGGAGTCTGAAATAAAGAATACACATGAAAAGCAAGAGAAACAATTATCTGGGTCTTCTTTTGTTTTCAAAGACACTTAACTTTACATTTTTATACTAATAGTAGTACTGCACTAAATACATTTTCATCCAATTAAACAATGCATCAAAGAACATGGTATTATAATGAGCAAAATGCTGATAGTTATCCATAACTATCACAATTTTTCTGACTTTCTATGTTGATGTTCATACATCAACAATACCCTGGTTCCTACTCAAATATGGTCTGTATTGGTGAGTGGCAAGGAAGATGCAACTGAGAATAAATCATGTTAAGTCTCATATGCAGTTTGTAATAAAATACATAAATCATATTGCAGATAGGTATAAGAAGGGATAGGTAATCAGACAAGAAAAGAATTGAGCTTTTAAGTCTAAATTCAAAGCCTTTTGCTTGGTCAAGGCCCAACACAGCACATCACCCAGTCTCAGCTTCAAACATGATGGTAGCAGCATCACGTTATAGATGTTTTTCATCACCATGGAACAAGAAGCTTGTCAGGATTAAGGGAAAGGTGAATGGTGCAACATACAGGGGAGTCCTAGAGGAAAACCTGTTTGATTCAGCCAATAATCTAAAACTGGGTTAAAAGTGTACATTTCAGCAGGACAGTGATCTAAAGAACAAGGTTGAAGCCACACTGGAGTGGTTTAAAAAGAAGGATGTGAATGATCTGGATTGGCCCCTTCAAACTTTCGACTTGAATCCAATGGAAAATGTATGATGAGACTTGAAGATTGCAGTCCATCAATGATTCCCAACAAACTTGTCGAAATTGTTACAATTTTACCATAAAGAATGAGCAGAACTGGTACAGACTTATCCAAAAGAACTCATAACCTTAGTTGTTGCCAAAAGTACTTTAATCAACTGCTGATGTATGTGGCTGAATACTTGTGCAATCAACAAATTTCAATTTATAAATTTTCTTTGCAATTTATTATGAAATTGTGATGAAAACAGATTAAATATATATGATTGGAAACAATTTGACAGTAGTATTATATTAATGAAGACAGTCCTGTACAACTGATTCACTAAGAACAACTCTGTACATAAGTTACAAATCAGAAAACTGATATCCATGATATTCACATTATATTGAAAAATATATTACATGTTCTTGCTGATAATGATTTTCTGCTTAATTCCTGTAACATGTCACAAGGCTCAGCTAATGCAAGAAGTTTATATAAGTTCTTTCATAAAGCAGTATTAATAAAAGACAATCTAAAATTTCCCTTAATGTAAGAATTGTAATGTTTGCTCTCTTTGCATCACATCTTCACTCGTTTATTTACCACCCCTTAAAGAAGTATAAAATTTAACATAAATTATTATAGCATCATCATTAATAAGGCAATGCATAATTTTTATAGCTTTCAATCTTATTTTCATACATAGCCATAAGACCTCTCTTTCAGTGCCCACTTGTCATATCCTTTCTTTCAGAAAGTACCAATAGTTATTTCTAACTTTCAATACTATAGTATTTATAATGAATAGAAAGTCAAGGTCTTCTTCTATCAAATAATGCATTATGTATTTTTCTGTACAGAGAATTATCAAGTTTCTCTTCCAGTTCAATCTTTATTCCAATGGGAAACACTGACGAGATTAATTGAATTTCTATTGGGTCTTGTTGCAAAGTTAGAAAGTCAGAAAAATTGTGATAGTTATGGATAACTATCAGCATTTTGCTCATTATAATACCACGTTCTTTGATGCATTGTTTAATTGGATGAAAATGTATTTAGTGCAGTACTACTATTAGTATAAAAATGTAAAGTTAAGTGTCTTTGAAAACAAAAGAAGGCCCAGATAATTGTTTCTCTTGCTTTTCATGTGTATTCTTTATTTATTATTATAGAAGTGACTAAAATGTATAAATAGGAAGCCATTTATATTAGTTATGGTTAGATTATTTGAAATAATATAATACAATAACTTTTTCATAAGCTACACTTGCAAGTTGTTTGTGAATAATGTAATCCAGTAGCATAATGCAAGTTGCACATTCTCCAGTTAAGTTACATCTTATGATGGCATGAATAGTAGTCATTCACCATTATAAGGGCAATAAAATAATAAAATTTATGTTAACTAGATGTATACACTCACAAATGTAAAGCTACTTAGTATAAACAAATGTAGTTTCTTGTTTCAATTTGAAGTCATTCTATAAAGAAAAAGATAACTTATTTATTTTTTTCATGGTTATGAGGTTGGTTAATTTGAGCATTCCTATATAGAATTAGGGCAGAGAGAGTAACAGATAAAATAAAGTTTTACTAGAGAAAAATGTTTCAAATTTACTCGGAAGGTTTTAGAGATTATGCAAATACAATTTAAGAATTTTGTATGAAGAAAAGTGTTGCACTGTCTGTAATTTCAGACAAAGTTTTAATAAAATTATTTTATTAAAAAGTTTTTGTGTAAAAAAAAGGCTTTTATTATTTACACAAAATCTGCCATATTTTATGAATATGCACTAAATGTATTGAAAACTATAGTATGGAAACTATGAGTACAAAAGTGGTTGCAAATTCAGTTAATTTGATGGATTTAGTTTTGAGAGAGTTAACTCTCTCAATATGGGGTTAGTTCAAAAGACTGACCACAAAACCATTTTTACTTGTGTATAGTTTTAGTACTATAACTTTTAATACAGTGTGTATATCTTCACAAAATTTGACAGACTTTTAGTATGCATTACGTGTATTTTGTACACAAAAAAATCAGTTTTTTTTAATGAAGTATTTTTATTAAAGTTTGTCCATGACTATATCAAGTATTTGTTGTGCATAGTTCATGTACAAAGTGATTTTTCAAGTTAAGATTAAAATATTTTTCTTTATTTCCAAAATCTCATATTTGACTAGTGTTTTCTGTAAAACTTCCTAAGTACATTTCAAATGTTTATTTTCAGTAAAACTTTATATTTTATCTGTTATTTTCTCTACCCAACATCTGTACAAGGTTGGTCAGTTTGATTGACCTTTTAACTCCCTCCAAAACAATAAATATAAATTATCTTCCCTTTCTTTCTAGAATGACTTCAGATTTAGTTTGAAACTATGTTTGTTTATCTCAAGTTGCTTTAAACTTGTAACAGTATATATCTACTTGTAATTAAATTTTATTGTTTTATTGCTCTTTGTACTGTTTATAACTACTACTCACATCATTATAAATGGTAAAGCACTTGGGGGATGTGTATCTCATGTTACACTATCAAATTACATTACTCACAAGCTACTTCAAACTGCTCATATGCATACCTTATGAAGAATTTTTAATATATTATTGTTGTTGTTGTTTTTATCTAATCTAACCTTAATTTACTTAAAGTAATATCTATTTTACACTTTAGTTAATATTATTATAATAAATAAAGAATAAACATGAATTATTCTCCCAACCCTCATTTTTCTTGCAGTTGGTAAGACTTAACCATACTTTTACATATTAATGGTAGTAATGGACAAAGTAATTTTTATTTAACATGCAAGAAATAGAGAATTTTCTCTTACTCTCCCAATTTTTCTGGCCATCTAACTATGGGAAAACAACCATTACAAATTCATCCAACTTCTCATCTTTTTTCCTGTGGGAACAAAGAGTTGAATTTCATCACTTTTTAAACCTATCACGTTTTAGAAATCTAAATGTTCTGGCAGCTTAGCTTTTAACCTCCATTGTGTTACTCACAGAATGATTTAATTATCTCTATGTTCTGTTTTCTCTAATACTATTTTCTTTTGATGTCTTTTTTCATGGCATGAAACCACAAGTTATTACTTAAGTTATAGTCTTTCCTGGATGTTACAGTTATCTGGTGAACATCTTTACCACAGACATGGTAAACTTGTTCCTCTATATGTTATCTATGTTCAAAACCCTCTTATGTGTATTATCAGAATTTTCCTTTACATCATGCTGAGTTCTTGTGGTAGTTGACCAGCTCAACTATAAATTTCTCTTTTTTGATATAGACAGTTGCTCCTTCTAGTTTTGCTGTCCAGCTGTAAACATATCCTACTTGTTTCTAGTGTGTCACTGTTTAATTGCTACACGTCAAAGATAAATCTCACACTTATCTTTCTTCTAGGTTGTTGGTGCATCTGTGA
The DNA here is from genome assembly GCF_004210375.1 of Tachypleus tridentatus. Lineage (NCBI taxonomy): Eukaryota > Metazoa > Arthropoda > Merostomata > Xiphosura > Limulidae > Tachypleus > Tachypleus tridentatus. Next base: position 81,090,880 of record NC_134836.1, on the reverse strand, counting down.
GATTTCCTTTCCTACATTTTAGATAGACTTACTGGTTTTTATAGAGTCTTAATTAATCAGTTAACATTTTGAAGGAAGTTTTAGTTTTATTTTCAGAGATGAAGGTTTTGGAAACTAAATCCTATATCTTGATCAGTTTCTTCAGTATGTGTGTTAAAAACTTATAGGTTTATTTCTTTAGTAGAAATACTTTATTAAAAATTCTGATATTTTAAGTGCAACAGACTTCTAATATTTACTTGAAGTAAACCAAATTTTTTGAAGATACATTTGGTAAATTCAAATTATTGTAAACATTTATGTATATAGCTTCACAAATATGGGTTTTAGTCCACAGACGTAGTTAAGTTGCATTGTAGGATCACGTGTTTTAAGCATGCCCTACTTTACTGTGACACTTGATTCTTTTTCCCCAGGAATGACAGATGTTTCTTCTTCCTCTGTTCCCTCCTATTCTTTCAGTCCTAATTCAGTGTTTTAGTGAGATGTAGTATGGTATTTGAATTTAATACTTTAGAATTAGAATAAAGATGAAGGAGATACCTCTACACAAGAGAATGTGACATTTATGGAAATATCAATGTGTAGATAGCACAAATGTGATAGGTGGTGATTGATCCATGAATATGACAAATGAATTTCATTTTAAGACAAAAATTATAATTATAACTAAATGAATGGTTCACACTGTATTATGTTATATGTCAGAATTGTAATGTATTTTACAGTGACTAGCAAAAAAGTAATAATAATAGTCATTAAGCATGCTAAAATCATTCATTATTTTCTTTTTAAAATAAGTAAAAAAAAAACATCTAAAGTATACATCAAACAGTGTTGAAAAGGTTATACTTTGTCAAATTTTTAGTTCCTTGAATGATAGCAAGAATGATGTTAAATTTTCCATAGACCTGAATAAACTTCATATTCAAAGTATGATAGGAGAATTCTTGTTTGTGAAAATTAAGAGTTAGATATTTTAGCTCTGTCCATTAAATCCTCTATTTTGAACATGCTGTTTTGTAACTAATAAAGGGTGAGAACTAAGTATTGTATAGTGTGTATGTTTAAAATATTTGTAGGAACTAAAGAAAACAATATATATATGTACAAACTTAGAGTAATCCTTATTTGTGTGTGAAATTTCAGGTTAAAAATTATAAACTTCTCACCCCCTAAATATCTTGTAATGTAGAAAAGTACATTAAATGTTAAACTTCATCCATTTAAAGGTTGCTCAACGAGGCTGGAAGTTAAAGACTGCAATGGCCTGGTATCATTTGTACTGTGATATAAAAACATATTTGTTAATTATTACAAATTAATTATTTAAAGTATATTATTAATTTATTGCATATATAATAGTATATCTACATAATTATATGATTTTGGTGTGATTAGTTACTTTCTCATTGTAAGCTGATTAACAGACATAATCCAGAAACCTAGATGGAATTTTGAAGAATCTGAAAAAGCCCATTGTGATTTATTTGTGATGAAATCTTCAATTTGCATGTCCTCAGACTTCCTGATATTCAGCAGATATGCTTTGGAGGTTTATCCATGTCTTTCTTCTTACTCAGTGCCTTTATTATTGCTTATTTTGTTTTAGTAGATACAGCTGCCCCCCGCTAGTACAGCGGTAAGCCTACGGATTTGCAACGCTAAAATCAGGAGTTCGATTCCCCTCGGTGGGCTCAGCAGATAGCCCAATGTGGCTTTGCTATAAGAAAACACAAACAAACAGATACAGCTGAATTAAAAAATGCCAAATTATTGAATTCCTGCTTTAGGTATAGCAGAATTCACCTTCTTGTACGTAAGAAGACATTGTAAGAAATTCAGATAATTGTGATAGACAACAGTGGCATCATGAACAGTGAACTTTGGCCTAAATAGGCTCAAGCAACAAAGATGCAGATGTAACAGGGCCCTACTTCTTTGCAGCTATTGAGCTTAAAGTGTCCTATAGATATCCAGATGTTGAGAGCATATAATGCTTTGGCCATACATTATGCATGATGCAGTACTACAGGCACTACAAATCATACACCAGAAGGAAGTATAGCTAGTTCAAGAAGCTCTTGATAATTGTCTCTAGGTTGGCTGACTTCAAATTGTAAAGTAGCAAACTCTGTGACACTGTCCTCACCTCATTGTGTGGCTTCTGCTATTTCAGCTGCAGTTGCATGACTCGATTGGTTAATGTATTCCAAGATTGCTGGAATCAGTTGAAAAGTGCATTATCTGGACTAGAGAAACGTTCCATACAATATTTTAAAATACATACCAGGACAAGTTCTAAGATATGATGCTGACCTGCTAATTATGTCCCCTGCTGGTACAGTTGTAAGTCTATAGATTTACAATGCTAAAATCAGGGGTTCAACTCCCCTCAGTGGACTTGGCAGATAGCTCGATGTTGCTTCGCTATAAGAAAAAACACAACACACACCTGCCAACTCTAGGAGATTCTTTTTAATCTTTGTTTTGTTAGCACACATGCTTCATTTCTGTGACCGGCGTTATTTGCTGGTGTGTCAAAGCAAACTGCTTTTACATGATCTATAACTCCCCACTCTTCCAGCAAATGTGCCATAGTACAAGCTTGAATCTCTCCAATACTAGAAATCAACTTTGCAATACCTAGAGGTGATTTATTCCTGCTCAAGATAGGATCACTGACAGACCATGTACTTGTTCTTTCCTTGTGATATCATTAAGGGCTTTGCTACCCCAGTGAACTACAAACGACACTGTTGTCTAGAATTATTTCTTTAAGTTTTTGACAAGTTCTTCAAAGAAGCAATGTCAAGATCTTTAGATCAGGATACAGTTGCTAATTATTTCCTGTGCAAAATTTAATAATATCTGATACAATACTATCACAGTCTAATTTATAAGCTTGGAACAGGAAAAGTTGTTTCCCCTTTTATGTAATTGTAAAAAAGCCCATAAAAACTGCAAAATGCAAAATATGAAAGACAAATTTGCATCTATCTTTGCATGGTCCTAACAAATCTTCATACCATACAAAGTGAAAACCCATCACCAGTAGGTGAGATAGTAGTAAAAAATCCCAAAATGCCCATAAAACAACAAAATTGAAAATTTGTATGTATCTCCCCATGGATACAATGAGCTTACCAGATTTGGTGAAGATCTATTCACACCCTGCAAAATAGTTGCATGGACAGACAGTACTATTATATTTATATAAATAAAACTAAATATTTATGAGTAAGTAGTACTAAAGTTAATTTTCTTAAGACATAAAACATTGGAGGTACTTATATACTTAACATTATTCAAACATCAAGTCATATGCAAGTTTTTCCTTCAAGCCATTTGCAAAAACATACATAGCTTGGAATATACTCTTTATATTGGTTATAAACATGTACTTGAGAGAAGTAGGTGTAAGTAGACAATTGGTTTCAAAACAATGGAGTAGTGAGTTGGGCTACCCTTGTCTGTTTGCAAAATATATTGATATCTCAGCAAAACAAAAAGTGGGAGATTATTATTTTATGTTCTAACCTGTAAATTCCTGAAACCTGGATTTCTAATTTAACTGCTTTAGATATCGTATGGTAGGTGTAATAATATACATATATAAACTGAATAATAAGACAAGAAAACATGCAGAATGAACAAAAAAGCATATTTGGCATTTTCTTAAATATTTTTTTAATTAAGAAATTACAGTATATATTGAAGTTTGAATTATAAGTTACATTTGGATGCCAATATTAATGACATGCAATTACAATAAAGTTGTGTAATTAAATTTTGAAAATAACTTAAAAAATCATAGTGTGGTTCTGATCTGTCTGTAGAGAGAGTTAAAAACCTTTTTTTTTCACGTTACGCAGCATAAAGTAAACTACATTTTTGTAAAATTATAATGTCAGTATACACCTAAATGTTTGCTAATGTATATAGCTTTGTTATGGCATTCATCTATGGTGTAACTATTGTAGTGAAAGAATTTTAAAATCAAATCAAATACAAATCATGACCTGAGAATTCACAGAAGTGTAGTGAAATAAAAAATTTACATTTTAGAATTCACTACCTGTTAAAGGGTAATACTTTTTTTATAATTAATATTATCAAAAAGTATTTATTTTCTTTAGTGCAAAATATTAATTTACTAGGAAAGACTGTGATATTGACAGATATTTTTTTGTAATTACATTGTTTGTGGTAGTAATCAAGTTTATATACATTTTTGGTATTTATTTAGTAGTAGCTTCACACTATTTTTGCTCTATAACTCAGTCAAAAATAACTAGTTTGATGAAAATTGTATCATATGTAAGATATTGTTTCTCATGTCCTGCCAGAAATGGTCTGTGTTCATTGATAATAATAGATATGCTTTTATTTTTTGAAGGCTGAATATTATCAATGCTTAGTAGCAAAGGTATGCATTCTACTGATTGCCCCTCTGGTTTTTATTTTGTTTTTTGAAGTTATAGTTTTTAAATTTGTATCTGAAAGATGGGAAGACAATATTTAGAAACCTACTAGTTACATTCCATGACTTGAAGTTAAGGATAAAAATGTTATTTTGTGTATAACACTAAACCCTTATTTGTGGTTTCTTATTTTAGTACTAGTATTCATAATAAATTAGCATAATGAAACTGGTGTTGAAACCTTCAAGGTGTTCAAGTATTGAAATAGATTAAATTGAAGGCACATGATGAGTGCAATAATTAGAGATCTGTGGGTTTAATGTGCGAGTTAAAAAGTATCGTGATTTGTTAGTAGTTGAATAAGACATAATATTTAGTATAAAAACATATTTAATTTGATATGAATTGAAAATAGAATAATGTATTCACTGAAAACTAAAACTAATAAAATGAAAATGAAGATAATATCTTCTAAGTTATAGATTATAAAACAGAAATTTAAATAATAAGTATTGAAGGTTAGTAAAAGAAACACTCCATCAAAGAAAGAAAACACGTATAAGACTTCAGTAGTGACTCTCTGTTCTTTGAATCTAACAGAAGCAAAACTGCTTTCACAGTCATAAATCATTAGTAGTTGGTCTGTTACATTTTTAAACACTATCGTCTTTGTTTTTTCCTTTATGACAAGTACAATCATTATCATACATCATCAGCTTGTATAAATACATTCACAACAAAGCAGTTGTTTTCACATTTCACCATTCTCTACATATCTGACCAGCAGTCACAAACTGGATCATAAGAATTCTCTGTTTTGCATGACTTTCATAAAATATACTTTTATTCTTATGATGTCAAATACATGTCTCAATTAACAGCAAGGCTTAATTAGCACAGATTTTTAAGGAAAAATTTAAAAATATTATTACTTTATTAAAGATATATTTGATAGCATAAATATACATATGTTTTATAAAAGTGGAATATTTGACATCTGAATATCATCCTTCCTTTTTGGTCTATGATGCTAAAATGATCCTTAAATGTAAGTATGAAGAAAAAAAACTAATTCTGCACATGTATGTAAATGTAAATAATACTTGAGTTTTCCTTGTGTGCAAATTACTTGGCTGTATTTGATAATGGGATATTCATATATAATAAGACCTTGGTGAAACAGCAGTAGAATTATAACAAGTGCCCAGATTCTTAACATGGAAATTAGGAAAAAGCAAAAAAACATTGGTAGTTATGTAAAATCATTAGTAAGTATTATTTGCTTCATTGTACATTCAACTAATGAGAAGCTTTGATAAATAAACTGGATTCTTATTGTCATTATCTTTCATTCACAGATAAGAGAATGGGGTTGAGAAAATTATCTTACCTATAAAATACATAATTGGTATAAATCATATATTTTAATGTTTATACTAAAAACTTTATTCTTTTTTTTAAAATTACTCACAACTAGAGCTGTGTAATACATGTTTGTTTAAATGATGTATTTTGTTTATAGAAAATGGATTTAAAATGTGTAACAAGTAATTATTTAGGAAAAATTTGCCACTCGATTGTTACACTTTTCCGTAGTTATGGAAACTTAAAAATCTTCAGATGTGTATGGATTTTTATTTATTGATCTCATGCCATAGAATATACACAGAGATTTTTAAAAGTTCTAAATCATATAAAATATGAGAACTATGATGCTTTTTATCTCTCTTTCTTGGCCCAGCATGGCCAAGTAGTAAAAGTGCTCAACTCATAATATCACTTGTTCGAATCCCCATCACATCAGACATGCCTGCCCTTTCAGTTGTGTGAGTAATATAATGTGACAGTCTATTCCACTATTCATTGGTAAGAGTTGACAGTGGGTGGTGATTACTAGCTGCCTTCCCTCTAGTCTTGCACTGCTAAATTATGGATGACTAGTGTAGATAGCCCTCATGTAGCTTTGTGTGAAATTCAAAAACAAACGTCTTTCCTTTGCTGTAATGTGTTTAACACCTTTTCAATAAGAACATTTTATTTAAATTACTCATTATAATGTCATTTCTAAAGCAAAGTATAATTTACAAAGCCTTCAATCTTGTTTAGTTACAGAACAATTGAATAGAAAATCAGACCCCTCTTGCCATGCCTACCTGTTGCATCCTCTTTTTGAGAACTGGTCAGTTGTTCTTTCTGATGGTTAAGACTATATTATTTATAAGCATTAGAAAGCTAAAGTTTTTTTTCTGTATCAAATGACATTATATTGCATTGTTTTCTGTAGAGAAAATTGTCTATTTTCCTTCCCAATTCAAACTATTCTCACAGGAAACACATCAACGAGCTCATCTGAGTTTATAGTAACATTTTTTGCATCATTATAAAGCCAGCAAATTGTGATATTTATGGAACATTGTTTGTTTTTTGCATTTTATTATTATTTGTTCTTTGGTGCATTATTTAATTAAATAGAAAAAAATTAATGCAGTAGTGCCATTAGTATCAAGAAAGCAGGATAAAGGTTCAAGAGCAGAAAAAAGGCCCAGAAAAGTACTTACTACATTTCTTGTTTTATTATAATATTTATTATTATAAACTGAAATGTAAAAATTGAATTTTTTTAGGTCAGATAATATAAAATGAATAATAATATTACTAATAATCATGTTTTATGGGGCAAACTCATGCAAGCTGTATGTTCATCATGTGATTTACAATTTATATGGTGTGAAATGATTCAAAGTGTAATAAAACAATAAAATTTATGTATATATAAATGTATGTATACTGTTACAAGCTTTAAGCTACTTAAGATAAACAGTTGTGGTTTTCTGTTACAATTTGCAGTCATTTCAGAAAAATATAGGGGAAATTTAGAATTACTTCCTAATTTTTTTATGGTGGTTACAAGTTTGGTCAGATCAACTGACTTCACATAGAACTAGGATAAAGAAGAAAGAAAACGTAAAATATAAAATATCTGTAAAAAAAGCATATGTTTATTTAGGATGTTTTTGGAGTTATTCATGTAATATTTCAATATTTTTAAATGAAGAAAAGTAATTTATGTTATAAAAATGACTTTGCACTCATAAAGGGAAATAACATGCAGTGTAAAGTGTAAATAAAGTTAACATGCTCTTTTCCACTTGCAGAAACTTCTATTATCATATTGTTATATTATATAAAAATAATTTGTGTCTGTAGTAACTTGCATATTTACTACTTATGTTTTGTGCAGTCACTTTTTTATTTTTTATATTTTTAGCTTAAACTACAATATTTAGTGGAACTCAACAGTCACGATATAGGTGTGAAAGGAGTTTATTGGATTGTGATATAGAGTTTGTTTAAGTATTGTAATTGTATGGCACTGTCATTTGCTGTATTGTAGTGAATAATTGCTTAACTTTTGAGCTAGTTGTTGAGTTTTTCTTTGTAGTTTTGTAATTATTACAACTTAGACAAGCAGTATCATATAGATGACAATCATCTGGTGCTTGTTGGATTTGTCACATGTCAAACATTCATGAACTGTCTTATGTATGTCATTTTTGTATGTTGATAAACAGTTATCAAAAAACCCAGTGTGTGATTATTGAGTTTTTCGATCTTGTGGTGGATGACCTAGTTCACACATTACAGAATAAATCATCACTTGCTATACTGAGATAAACTATTGTGTAGTCTCTATTGCCAAACATTCAGTTTTTTCCTATATCTACTAATCTTAGACTACACATTTTATAAAATTATCAATTTGATAATGACATTTTTGTACCTATTTTTCCACATCTTTGAATGGTAGTGTAGCAAAAATTTTAGTTTCTTTTTCTACAAATAATTTGAATGTCACTAGTTTTGACTTTCTTTTTGTAGATATCCCATGTAATGTGCCATTTTAAATACTTTGTCTGCCCGATAGAAATTGAAGAAAAGTTGACAAAGGACTGTACACCCTCTGCCTTGTTTCATCCAACAAAATATAGCCTACCAATGTTACTCCAAGGAATGTTAGACCTTGTAAGATTTAACTAGATTTTTCTCAATAAATTATTCTGTTCCTTGTAATAAAATTTAAATATAATTAAAATGTCATCAATTTAAATTTTAAAAGTAATAGGCTATGTTACTTACATGATACATTTTATGTTAAATACTGCTTCTGATAGCACAAATTTGTCTAATATAATCTTATGAAAGATAATGATACTTACAAATTAATTATGGTGTTTAGGAATTTGTGTTTAATATGTAAAACACAAAATTGATTAGAAATGTTGAAAGTTAGTATTCATGAGAATCTGTATGCTAACAATTTCTTATCTATAACATTATGAAGACAGACATTTTGGACACTTTACTATATAGTGTAACTGCTTATGGTATTTAATGTTTCTACATAGTCTTGATTTTTCTAATGAATAATTGCCATTTTTGGCTTGAAATATTTGCATGTCTTCAGACCTTCATGGCATTGGTATGCTTTGCACAATAAGTGTTGGCTTTTGATCTTACAAATTAGAAACTCCATGAAATGGTTATTGAGGTACAAAGCTCTTGAGTTTTTGTAAACTTCAAATCCACTGCCTAGGCAATGACTTCAGTAAACTAAACAAACAAAAAGGGCAAATTATTAATTTAATTTACCACCTTACCGTGTTACATTAATAATAGGAAACCATTACTATATTACAACACAAAAGCCCTAATTAGCCTTGAAGCATCTCAAAACATAATAAGAAAATTTACAACTTTACAATCTACAAGCTGCTGGAACTCTAAAAGATAGAATATTACTCTACATAAATAGATTGCAAAATAATAATAATAATTCCAGGTTTCAGACAATATATTTATGATTTTGTCCCCTTTATAAACTTAGAAAGTTGTAAAACAGTACATACAGATGGTTGAATCTTTTATTTCTTAACATCAAAGACCAAAAATTCATTGTTTTCAAACCATTAGAGCTAAAAGTAAATCTCAAATAAGTCCAAAATTTGTAGATTTGTTGTTTAGTTTTATCTAATGAAATGTCTATCTTCACACGTGGGAAATTTAATAATTTCCACCTTCTCAGTAATTATATGCAATAAGGTTATAAAATCAAAAATTTGAATTAGCAGTTTTTATTTTTTTTATATTACCTCATTTAAAGCAAATATTAATAAAACTTACATCACACAGATATTTAAAATATTAGAATGCTGATTTTAATTTTCTTTTGGAGATAGGTTGAGGAATTATACATACAAATTTGTAAAACAGTGTATCATCATTTTGCCTTTATCAGAACTTGAGATACTGAGTTGGAAAGGGCTAAGTGGTTAAATATGGAGAGTAGCAACAACAACCAGTGATACCAAGGTGAAGAAACTGCAACATATTTCCAAAAAGAAACTACAAGCCAACAAAAAAACTAATTACAAGCACATTCCTTTAATTAAACATGCGAGTGATATTTTCATTAGAATATAGATGTATATGTACGTGTTAAGAACGTTTTCACCAGAGGTGAAGTAAAACAGATTCAAAACTTCATAGATAGAATTTAGAAATGTCTCATTAAAAAGCATAACATTAACACTGACTTGTTAATCATCTAAAAACTTGAAATAAAAGTTAAAAAGATCATTGGAAGCAATTGTTCCAAACTAAAGAAAACCAAAGAAATAATAATTGAAACTAGGTTTGACAGCAAAAAGTTTAAAATGTCAATTGACTAATCTCATCAAATGTAGCTGAATGGAATGAATTTAATACTGTTAAGGACTGGAACTACTTGAGGTAAATCTATCTTTAATTTCCAATCAAAATATGGACCACTACTGTAGAATTGGGTCTGTTACAGCATTAAGGACTTGAACTACGTAATGCCTACCTTCAGCCAATACCACTGCATCAAGAAGAAATGCCTGGTTAGGAACTAGTTAAGACCATAGCAGGTACTTTGAGGGCAGAACAGTAATAGCTGATCAAAACAGGTAACCTGGCTTGTTTTGTGACACATGTAAACCATTTGAGTAAATAAATTGGATAACATACTTTAATCTTACACCCTAGTCTTTGTTTTTCCTCCATTTTATTTTCATCCTCATAAGAATGAATATTGTTCACAATAATTCTTCTAGTATAGGAAGTATTGCATCTGTGTCAAATGAAGGCCATTTCATTTGATAGTATGATATCCAGGAGATAAGTTTGGATGACTTTTCTATTTTTACACAGTAAATTCACTACCTCTGCCAATATCTGCACTTGACTTGCTTTGACTAGTTACTTGCATCAAGCTGTTTATTTGCAGGTTGGGACAAGGCAGTCTAAAGTGAGTTATCCATAAAAAATATTAAGTGATGTGTGCAAACATAGGTGCACAAGTTACCAGTTTCACAAACAGTACTTATACAGTGAAATGGGCAAGTCTGTGTGAGAGTATAGTGTAGCACTGAAACTGTGTTTGTTGTATAACAAATTTAGGTATTGTGATGAATATTGTATGTGATCATAGAATTTTTTCCAGAATCAAGTGGTTTTACAGTCTCAGACTTTGAAGCTATTCTAAGACTGGATGTATGAATAAACTCCCATTGAATACTGATTCTGATGACATAACTGTGTCTGATATAATCTCATGAAACATAATGGTATTTACAAATTTAGGAATATGTAAAACACAAAATTTATTGCAAATATGCTGTTGAAAGTCTGTATGAAACTATGCTGTAAATAAATGTGTACAGACCTTGTTTATTCTTAATTTTGAAAAAGTGTTTTTTAGGTGTGATTATTTATCTTGATGAAGTAAAGAATTGTTTAAAAGAAATGTGGGCTGATCTAAATATCACCAGGATGTTTTATTGTATTTTGTTTTCCTTTTATATTAGTTTGACATTTGGTATACAAAAAAGCCAATTTGAGACACAATTTTCATGTAAATTAGATTATAGAAGAAACCGTTTCTCTCATTTCATGTCATTCAGTATAATTGTTTTTTTGGTGGTTTTTATAGCTAGGTCTTCCCAAGACAGTTACTTTATATCCATTTGTTCTCCATTCATTATCCCTGTCTCTCTTCAGCTCTATAATTGGCCCATTTGGAGGATTTTTTGCAAGTGGCTTTAAGCGTGCATTTAAACTAAAGGTACAGTATTTCTACCATGCATAATAAATATGTAAAGATAATAGAAGGTAAGTAATATTTTCATATAACTGGTATTTTGACAGTTTTGAAATTGTTAAAATTCTTATTCTGGAGGATTGTGTAATTATTATTATTGAAAAATACTTGCACTACAACCCTTTAAAAATTGTTTGACCTTTTTTCAATGTATAACACAATACTAGGAACCATGGAGAACATAAACACTATTTGTCATAAAACCTGTTTAATAAAGGATAAATGCTGAAAATCTCAAGACAATATTTGCATGTATTTACTTTGATTAGAAGCAATACTAAAGTGTATCTTCTAGTCAAGTAAACACTACTTTTTTCTGTTTCATCTACTATGAACTTCATTGTTTTTACATGGTAGAGTACATCATGATTAAATAATAAAATGTTTCTCAATATTAGGATTTTGGTGATGTCATTCCAGGCCATGGAGGAATCATGGACAGGTTTGACTGTCAGTTTCTCATGGCAACATTTGTTAATGTCTACATTCACAGTTTTATCAGGTGAGATGTTTTTGTGGTTTTTTTAAGAATAATGCATAGGTATTCTGATTTACATTTTATGCTGTGTGAACTTTGGCTATACCTTTTTGTATCACTTTTATATTATTTCTCTTTGATAGTTTGATGTCAGGTCTGAAAAGCTTCTTTTGGCATTTTGTAAGAAAAAGTAAATGTTTTTGTGTGGCATACTGTAATTAATTTCTGACATATCTATCAAGTAAAATATAAAACAATGTTTTTAATAAATTTAACATACAGCATCAAGACACTTGTTACATTTGTGATGAACTGTTCTACATTTTGTCCAAGTATCGTTATTTTGTTACTTCTGAAAACAGCCAGTTTCTTTTCTTTCTTTTTTTTAAACTTAATGTATTGGTGACACATAAAGAAAAACCCCAACTATACGTGTTTCTGATTAAAAAAACCAATAAGAATAAATAGACAGAAATAAAATTACTCTAAAATTGGATAATCCATTTTTTTTATGGAGAGCTGGACTTTAGAGGATGAAAAACCTTGAAAAGCTATAATTTATTATGTATAAATTACTGAACATTTTTTCTTTGAAAGTAGAAATGTTATAACACATGAACTTGAAATCAAATAAGTAATTCATAATGAATCTACAAGCAAGATGAATTCAATTATGAATCTGATTTTTGGTCCATGCTGCTTTAGAATACTTAGATTGCTTTGTCACTGAAACTAAAAGTAGGGTTATCCCAGCTGAAATTAAAATTTTTAAAAAATAAAGAAATATTGAACCTTTTAAAGGGTTATACTATTTAGTCTGTGATGACTAATAATAAAAATTGGTCAAAAATGTAAAAATAAAGAGTAAGGATTTCTTTTTTCAAATACATTAAAGGTGAGAAAAATATTAGAATTGGAGTGTAGTGCCTTTGAAGAATGATACCAGAGTGCTGACATCTGATGATTATGGGGTGACTGGGGTATCAAATTCTACTATTTCTTTAGTTTTTACTGATGAAGATTAAAGAAGTGTTCCCCACTGTGAATAGCAGCTAGGTGAAAACAAGACTGAAAAAATATAATTACATTAATGTGAGCTTGTGAATAAAAAAATGAGGAAATTTACAGAATAATAAAGCACCTTGACCAGAATATTTACTCAAGGATTTTTAAAGAATTAAGGTTTAGACATATGAACCACTTGCTGTTATTTTTTTTAAGTCCTTGAATTGTGCACTGTGCCAAAAGTTTGAATATTGGGTTCTCCCTTTAAGCTAGGTGATAAAAATTGTCCTAGTAACTATAGACCTATTAGTGTTACATCAGTGGTGGGAAAACTTCATAAGTATGATAAAATATGCTTTGTAACCTCACTTAACAAAGTTTAAAATTTTATTGGATGGTCAGCATGGTTTCACTAAGGGATGAATATATTGCCATACTCATCTTTAAACATGCTTTGAAAAGGTTACTGCTTATACAGTTAAAAATACAAGTGCAGATATGGTGTATCTGGATATTTAGAAAGCATTTGACATAGTACCACATGAAAGGTTCATAAAAAAATTTATATATGTAGAGCATTGGTTGGCTTATTGGATAGAAAACAGACTAGAAAAAAAATGAGAGTTGTTATAAATGAAATTCACTCACTCTAGATGAATGCTACTAGGTATTTCAGGGCTCATTATTAGGATCTTTGTTCTTCCTGATTTACATGAGTGACATATATGAATGAATGGTCAATTGTTTATTTAAAAGTATTGATGGCATTAATGTTTTGGGTTATGCTGGCAGTTAGGATACTATTGCTTTACAAAAGGAATATTTCGTAAGATGGGGAATAAATAGCAGATTACTTTAGATTATTATAAATTCAATGTACTGTTACTAGTAGCAGGGCAAATAGGCCTTTAGATCATATCTACAAAAATATTTATTACAAGTCAAAAGAGGTTATAATGTTATTGTGTAGGTCATTGATTAGGCCACATCTGGAGTATTGTGTTCATTCTTGGACTCCTTACCACAAAAAGGACATTGAATTGTTGAAAAGATTCCAGAGGAGGGCAGGCTACTAGGATAACACTTTTCCAAACTTGTTTTCTCTTGAAAAAAAGAATAATGTTGATGCATTATGTTTTTTACATATTTAATGGTGAAAATGGTAAGAATTGGGGACACAAACATAAATTTCTTCAGGGAAGAAGTTGTCTGCAGCCAAGACAGCTTAGTTTTCTAATAGGGTGGTTGACCTCTGGAAGGGGTTACCTTTGCATGTGGTAAATTCAGTTAATTTAAGTGATTTTAAGAACAAATTTGATAAATACTTAAAGGATATGGGCAAGTTTAGATGATGATGTTTTTTTAAGGTTGAGTTTAATTTAGTGAATAAGAAAACCTAGATTTACCAAAAATATTTCTAATTGCATTTTACTTTATATTATTCAAAATCAGGCTTGAATTAAAACTACTACCTTTATTTTCATGCAAGTTAGTACATCATTTCTAAATAAAGCTAAAAAGTTTAGAAATATTTTTATATCGAATCTTTGTCTAGAGAAACCAAGAACATGTTGTGTAATAGTATAGAACTAAAGAAAATGTGATTGAAATGTTTGTAATATCAATTAAATATTTCAAGTTAATTAAGTTTTGCTGTTATTCAGATATTAATTTTATATATGTAATTTTAAAATATTGTATGCACTTTGTTAACATTTGCAACATGTCACCACATGAAGTTAAGCTTTATAGAGAGAAAAATATGTAACAGTTAATGTTTTATTCCTCCCCTGTGATATTTACTAACATCAAATGAAGTGTAAGTTTATCATTCATCAAGAAAAAATGTTTTCACTTTCATTTTATTTTATTTAATCTAATCATATATATTACTTGCTACACATGTGTGAAGAAATTATTGATTCTCTCTCTTTTGACGTGAGAGGCTATCCCAGGGACTGACCAGGGGATAATTTCTACTTGTATACAATTTTAGCACTATTAACTTTTAACAGTGTATTTATCTTCACAAACTTTGACAGACTTTTAGTCCACATTACAAGTATATTGAACATAGAAAATCAGTTTTTTGATGATGTATTTTAGCTAAAAATTTGTGTTTGAATATATTGTGCATCTATTTTGAATAATCCTGGTGCAAAGTGATTTTTCTGTGAAGATTAAAAATACTTCACCTCAAAAATCTCAGATTTGATTCATGTATTCTGATACTGTACATTTTCTCCACCCACATAACTAGCTATTCTTGAACAGTGCTACCCTCTACATTCAAAATTTTTTGTGCATACAATAAGCCTTTTATCTCCACTCAGTTTGAACTAACTGATTCTAGTACATCTCTCGTGCACGTTTCCATCAATAAGAGTGCGACATGCTTGATGCACGTGATTCTCTCCATTCAATCTTACCAAATTCTCACTTTTTGTTTGGCAGTATTCATGTTCTAATGTTTAGTTTGTGCTCTCTTCAAATGTTTTATTTTAATATTTTTCAGTATCTGTGTATTAATTTATCTCAACAAATTTACTTTTTATTATACAATAGTGATATTTGAAATTTGTTGATTTATTCCAAAGTGGAATTATTTTATATTTCTACCTGGTAAAAGAACTCATTACTTTATGACAAAGGCATTTTTTGTTTCTGCCAACACAGTTATGTTTGATTATTCATTTTGCATTGTGAATTCTACATTACCACTTTGAAATTTGTACATTCTATTAGCATATTTACATAGACTGCAAGTCACGATACTTCACTAAAAATTGTTCAGCTTTATTTTATTGGGAGATTAATCTCCCAATAAACAGACTTTTGATGAGCCTTGCCTCAAGTTTGGATGTCTACAAATTTGAAATACAGTCTGCCAGCTTTGGAAAGATAAGTGTAATAATATAACACTGTGATGGTTTTTGTATATTTTTCTTGTTCAAATTATCATCTGTCATTATTTTGGTTCCATAACATAAATTTCAGTAGATTTGTTAATAATCATAATCAACTTTATGTTAGCCATTAATCTTAGTTGTACTTTTTTCTACTATACCATTCACTTGGGCTTCAATGTCTTTTTTATTTCCTGAGTACCTGTAATTAACCTTAGTGGTATATCTGTCATTAATTTAATTATATTGTTTTTGATTCCATAAATCATGTCTCATATATAGATTATTATTACTACACACTTCCTTAATTTTATACAATCATGTCTATTTAATTTTCATTATATTTTCTCTTTTAATCTCATTCTATTAACTCGGTTTGTGTGGAACCCTTGAGCTGAGGTCCACCCCAGCTTATCCCAATATTGTACATACTTATGTTTCAGTTAAATTTTTCTTTTAGTGCTTAGTGATATTCTTTGTTTTGTATTATTCAAACAGGCTTCACAAGTGTTTGTTTGCAGTTTACCTGTAGTTCTACTTCCGAGTTAATTGATTATCAGTTTAAATATCTGGTTTAATTAGGCTTAATATGTGTGTGTTAGTTTTCATTTCCCTGTGGTTCTGTTGATATTTAGGCGAATTATCTATTATTCAACACACAACTCCCATCTATATGTGTATTTCACTACACAGTTTCTTAACATTTCCAATATTGCTTTCCTTCTTCCTATAACAGTTAAACCCATTTCCATACAGCCTAGATTTTATCAGATTTCCTCTGCCTTCTTGGCCTTTAGTGCAGAACATGCAAGGCCTCTCTGAATTATTTTTTTAACACATTTCTTTGTATGTTTTCTTTCTCGGAACATTGTTTCACGATGATTTTTTCTCTCTCTTTTGAGATTGAGCTCTTGGAAGCTTCACCCTGCACAGGCTTTAATTATTTTTTTGGAGCTTACCATGAGATGGATTTTCTTCTCAATTCATGTCAATTACAGTTCTCTTAATCCTTTCTTTGATGTTCCATTTTTATTTGGGATTTCCATGGGATACATCCTCCTCCTTCCCTTCATGTTGTGGTTGCAGTCAGTTCTTTTTCTCCTTCATTTTGTAGTTTAGGAATTGCTCTTGTACATTGAGCATCATGTGGGGTATCTCTGATGCTATATTAAATTTATTTTTTTTAGTTGCTCTTTTGTTTCATTCTGAAATATTATTTTTATTTTATCTGTTTGGCAGCTGCCTGTCATTCACCTGTCTTACCTATTGGTTTTCTTCATTCATCTTGTTTCCTGTATGCTAAGTGGGGTTCTGGATCAATCAGTTCCACATTAATCACTTTGTAATCTTCCTTGTTTTTAATGTTATCTTTGATCACATTTGGGTAAGCTGTTTTTGCAGAACAGATAATGCTCATCTTATGTTATTATCTTCAATTTTTTCACCACATGATTAGGTAACAGTTTTTTGCCTTGACATTTGGACTTGTTTGGTTTCATGTATCTTTTGATGGTGGTCTGCATTTTATCTGACTTGCACATTTTGGGGATTTTACTAACAACAATCTTTGGATGTCTGGCTTCTTTTAGCTCATTTCAGATAGGGGTAGTATTTTACTTCTTTTATCATTGGATTTTCCATTTTGATAAGTTTTGCCTTGCTTTGTAATCTCTCTGGGGTATATATTTTTAACATCTCTTCCATAAGGAACATATATTATCCTCCTAAAATGCTTTAGAAGGTGTTTTTGGTTCTCCAAGCTTTTACTTTGAGTTTTTCTCTTCATTTTCATCCTTCCTTCTTTGTCCATATGTGTTAATAGTTCAACATATCCCTCACAACTTTAGTTTTACCACTTCCTCCCCCTCTTCTTGATGGTTTCTGTTTTCTGATACTCATCTCCAAAGGTGAGGGTTGTAGCTCTGTCAGTAGTAGGCTTCAAGGTAATGGTCACCAGTTGAAAGTTTTTATCCCCTTCACATTTAGACACCTTTAGTTCACCTTTTTCTTCTTTTCAAGTTTGACTGATCCTGTTTTATTTCAACTTTTTGATAGTGGTAGTTTATACCACTTGCCAAGGGAACACTTGTTCATGTTCCCTTTGAAGTAAACAGAGGATTGTTGTTTAACCTCCACATTTGATATACATCTCCTGGAGAGTCATGTTCCAGATGTATTATCTTTGTTGTTATTTGAATATCCAATCCTGATACTTTCTTTAATAGAGTGGCTCTTGATCATCTTAAATTTTCCTTCAGTATGGATTCCTGTACATGGTGAGGTAAACTGAAAGTACAGAACCTGCCTGTTTGCCCTGAATGGTGACCTGTGAAGGGGAGGAGAGTATTCTGGTGGTTGAGGGGTCTAACTCCAACACACCACTTTGGCCTTGAATTCCTGTAGATGGGCTGCCTTGGGTGGCTCCCCCAAGATCAGTTAGTTAGTTCATTTGGGTCAGAGTCAACTGAGTGCCAGCATAGGACATCCTCAATGGGTGTTGCAGACATTATATCTGATACTGGTGTTCGGGTATAGTGCTCATGAAACCCTGGTGTCACTACAGTGACCTTATATGGCACTATAGTGCATCCCCTCATAGGGCTCCATTGTAGGTGAGGTCAGTGGGCACTGAAATATTCTTTTTTATTATGGATACCCCTCAAATAAAAAAATAAACAAGCATGACAGCATGGAGAAAAGTCTGACTACTGGCAAAAGATCTCGCATTGATGACTGTGTGGTCAAACTCACAACTTGAATCTGTCCTGCGATATTTAATTACACATTCTTTAACTGAAAAACCCTCAGGGCAGATGTCTCCATTTTTTATTCAGAAGGGCTTGCTGTCTCATCTAAATCGGTATAAAAATTACAGTCTGGGGACATTTTAGTGGAAACATCTTCATCACAACATTCCAACTTACTCTTGAAGTCGAAGACCATTGGGGATATACCCATTGAGGTTACTTCTCATTCTACTTTGAATTCTTCCAGAGGAGTTACAGTTGAGAGGGATTTAAAGACCATTCCAAAGTCAGAGATCCTTGCAGGTTTCACCAGCCAAGGTGTTACAGCCGTGCACCAAATTTTTACTCATAGAGAAAGGATTATGGAGCCAACAAATGTTCTAATATTAAAATTTACAACATCACGTCCTCCTACCACAATCAAGGCAGGATATCTGAATTGCAAGATACAGCCTTATATTCCTAACCCTGTTGGATGTTTTCATTGTCAACGATTTGGTCACTCAGAAACATCTTGCCGTGGTTCCTCAACATGTGCCCGTTGTGCTGGTAAAGACCATTATGCTTTTGAACGCCAACTAGAACCACATTGTGTTAACTGTAATGGTCTTCATCCTTCCTATTTTACTTCTTGCCTTAAATGGGTGGAAGAGAAAGAAGTACAATGTCTCAAGACAGTTCATAGTATTACTTATCCAGAGGTTCAAAAATTACTATTCCCAATTCCACCTCAGACTTATGCTGCTGTAATCCATTTCACTACTACAGTAGCAGTCCATACAGACCTTTCTGTGCTTTCTACAGAATCCTTAACAGCACATCTTAATCTAGTACCCTCCAAAATCAACAAAGTTAATGAATCAGTATCTACTTCTATTTCTGTCCCTACCACATCTTCCAGTTATTGCCCAACTTCACCTTGTTCAATCCCAGGTGTTTCCATGGGGTCTTCCTGTCTTGACACCCCAAAAATTAAATAACCCATTTGTTCACGTCCTCAATCACTGGAACGTATATCTACAAACTATGACCTGCCTACTCAATCCAGAGTATGATCACTAGAGAATGACTAACCCACATACAGTAAAGAAAAAAGTGCAGTCGCAAACAGAAGGTCTCCGTGCTAAATTCTCCTCCAAAATAAAGAAAAATGGCCATGCTAATCCCATTAAACTGTCAAGGTTTTCAATCAAATGTGAATGACATCAAGGATTTGATTGACTTTTATCATCCCAAATGCCTTTCTTTACAGGAAACATTTTTAAAACCTACTAATACAGACACAGTTTGACAATACTTTTTATACTAAAATGACAGGTCATGTGTAGGACAAGGACATGGGGGAGTAGCACTGCTGGTTGATCAGCATGTGCCCACCCGCTCCTTGTCATTGAATACGCTCTTGGAGGCTGTAGCCATCAGTATCTCCTTGGGTTGTACCATCACTGTTTGCCCTCTGTACCTTATCCCTGGAAAAAGTTATAATCAATCAGATCTTGGTGCCCTCATTGAGCAACTGCCAACTTCCTTTTTAATTTTGGGGGATCTTCATGGGTATAATCCCTTCTAGGGTGGTTCTAGTATTGATGTGAGGGGTCGTGTTATAGAGCAAATGCTCTTGATTCACAACCTGTATCTCTTCAATACTGGTTCTTACACTTATTTTCATGCACCCAGTCGGTCATTTACTGCTATAGATCTTTCTATCTCCTCCCCTTCGCTTTTCATTCGCTTTTCTTGGTAGGTTGACATCAATCCACGGGGTAGTGATCATTTTCCTATCGTATTAAGAAAGATTGGCCGTGGTCAGTGCCACCTGACCCATGTGCCTCAGTGGAAGTTGGACTGTGCCAACTGGCCCTCTTTCACTGCTCTCTTGATTCTGCCATCTTGTGTAAATCATCGATAGATGATTGTGTAGCAGCAGTAACTAACTGTATTGTCCAAGCAGCTGTTCAGTGCATCCCCAAAACCTTGACATCTTTTCCATGGTATCCCTGCCCTTGGTGGAATTCTGCTTGTTATATGACACAAAAAGCTCAGAAACATGCTAGGGATACATTTCATAAATGCCCCATGTGTATTGCATTTCAGCATGCCTGTTCACATGCTCAGTGAGTTAGATGTCAAAGCCAGAAGGAATCTTGGATTAAATACACCTCCAGGATTTCTTCAACCACCAGTTTAAAAGTCACATGGGACAAGATCTGGAAGGTGAGTGGATGATATACTTCTGCCCCATCTTTGTCTTTAATATCCAATAGACATGAAGTTGCTGATGCTCAGAGCATTGCCAATACTCTTGGTGAATGTTCCTCTCATGTATCTAGCTCTTCAAACTCATTCCCTTCATTCTTAACTATTAAAACACGAGTTGAACATCTGCCTCTTTCCTTTTATACTGATCATTCATATGACTACAATCGCCCTCTTACACTGGTGGAAGTCAAACTTGCACTTCATCAGTCTGGCAATACATCAGTTGGGCCTGATGATACATGTTACGAGATGCTACGCCACCTTTTTCCTGCCTCTCTTACTATTCTCCTGGCTGTCTTTAATCGGATATGGCAGGTGAATGCCTTTCCTGATACTTGGCACCAGGCTATTGTACTCCCTATTCTTAAACCTAGGAAGGATCCAAAGATTCCCTCGAATTACTGTCCAATTGCTTTGATGAGTTGTCTCAGTAAGATCTTAGAGAGGATGATTAATGCTCCTCTTGTTTGGCTCCTTGAATCAAACAACCTTCTCTCATCCACTTAGTGTAGGTTCTGAAGACAACACTCCACTGTAGACCACTTAATTCACCTTGAAACATTAGATGGAGAAGCCTTTTTGAAGCGACTACATCTTGTTTCTTTTTTTTTATTTAGAGAAAGCTTATGATACAACATGGAGATATGGCATCTTGCGAGATCTTCACTCAGACAGATTGAGTATTAAGCATTATTTAATGAACTGTCAATTCTAGGTCTGTGTGTGCTCAACATTTTCCCATTTTTTCCCACAGGAACTTGGAGTCTCTTAGGGCTGTGTTTTGAGTGACACACTTTCCATTATAAAGATTAATGCCATCAGTGAAAAGCTACCTCCTACAGTTACAAATGGTCTTTTCATTGATGACTTTCACATCTCATGTCAGTCATCAAATATGAGGTTTATTAAGTGGCAGCTACAAATGGTAGTCAATCATCTACTTAAGTGGACCACGGCAAATTGTTTTCAACTTTCTTTCTCTAAAACTGTTTGTGTACATTTCTGCTGCCAACAGGGGTATTCATCCAGATTCAGAACTTTGTATTGATGATGATGTACTTCCTGTCATCCCTGAGGCAAAGTTCTTAGGTCTCATATTTGACTGTAAATTAAACTTTATTTCACATATCAAGCAACTTTGTGTGAAATGTATAAGAGCACTGAACATCCTCCATGTCCTCTCTTCCACCTCTTGGGGAGCAATTTGATACTTCATGCTTAAAATGTATTCTACCCATATCTGATCCAATCTTGACTATGGGTGTGTATTTTATGGTTCTGCCAGAACCTCAGCACTGAAAATGTTTGATCCTATCCACCATCAGGGACTTCAGCTTTGCACTGGGGCCTTTTATACTTCTACAGTCCAAAGTTTGTATGTAAAGTCCCATGAACACCCCCCTCTTTATATTTGTCGTTTGCAACTGTCTCTCATGTATGCTTCCAAACTTTGATCTTTACTACAGCATCCTACTTGGGGTTGTGTTTTCCATCCTCAGTGAGCCACACTTTTTTATAATAGAAAATCTGCCATTGTTCTTTTTAGCCTCTGAATCCAGGCACAATCAGAAAAATTAGATTTATCTTGAATAGCATAGCAGTATCCACAGATTGGCCTCTTCCACCATGGCTAATTACTATCCCCAGCTGTGACCTATCTTTGAGTCATCTGAGGAAGGCAGATACTCCTGATTGGAAATATCACTCTTTATTTGCTGAATATCTTTCAAATGATCCATCCATTCCCATATATACAGATGGTTCAAAATCAGGTGACTCTGTAGACTTTGCCACGGGGGTATGGCAAATAGTCCCCTCTACAGTTTCTGTGTTTACTACCTAATTGTATGCCATTTCTATTGCCCTGAATCATATTGAAAGCATGCAATATATGAATTGTACGATCTATACTGATTCACTCAGCTGTCTATTGGTTCTGACATCATTCCATGTTAGTTACCACCCTATTCTTATCAATATCCAAAACAAACTGGCCCATCTCTCTCTATCATCTATC
This sequence comes from Tachypleus tridentatus, assembly GCF_004210375.1. Taxonomy (NCBI): domain Eukaryota; kingdom Metazoa; phylum Arthropoda; class Merostomata; order Xiphosura; family Limulidae; genus Tachypleus; species Tachypleus tridentatus. Next base: position 81,067,864 of record NC_134836.1, on the reverse strand, counting down.
TCTGTCTAGTTTTTTTTTATACCAGGTCTCATTGGTATTCATGGGAATGAGCTAGCTGACAGAGCAGCAAAGTCTGTCTGATCTGGCTCTATCACCACTGTACCTGTTCCATACATGGACTATGGTCAACTTATCAAAATCCAACTGTACATCAGTTGGCAGTCGACCCTGGAGTGAGCAACAAAATAATAAGCTTTTTCAAATCAAGCCTTCTTTAGCTCTTTGGCTATCTTGTTTCTGTAAAGACGGAATGGAAGAAGTTTTGGCTAAATTACGCATTGGTCACAGTTTTTTAACTCACCACTTCCTTTTATCTGGTGCTGATGCACCAATGTTTGGTCTGTGTAACACTCAGGTCACAATAATACATATTTTATTATCATGCTGTCGGTAGAACCAAGAACAATGACATCATTTTAAACATATTTTTAAGGTAGGTTTGCCCTTGACATTAGCCAGTGTCATAGGTGATACTGCTCACCTTACTCATGTTTTTACAATTTTAAGAGCCATCAGTCTTTTAAACTTAATTTAAGGTTTTCATTGGACTATATACTGTTTTTGCATGATTTCTTTTACACATTTTAATTTTTATTTTGACTTGAACCTAGGACTGGAAAGGCCAACTTCAGGTGATTGACAGCAAGTTTGCACTTAATGCTTCAGCCTTCCTGGCAGGTCTTAATTTTAATATTTTATGTATTTTACCTTAATTTCTATATACCATTATAGTATACTGCATCTTGTTTGGCACAGATAGAATAGTAGCCTTCTGCCAATAAACATGAAATACCTACCTACTATCTTAAATTTTGTTGGCTTTACTTCCTATGAGTGCTCTTTCACATGAAGTTTTTGAATCTTTTCTCACTTCCGACTTAGTTACCTCTATTTTGTTTCCTGTCCATCATCAACTTGCTCTGATGAAGTTCATACTAGTTTACATTAGTTTTTTCTAATTCCATTAGTCTTCTTCCCCAAGATTTTAATCATCCATATCGCTCTATTTCAGGTCTTTCTGATTGATCTTTCTTGGATGGCATTCCTTTGGTTGTTCTTGGATATGTTAACTTTTTGACTTTTTTTTCTTTGGTTCTGGAATGATTTTACTAACTTATATTTTAGTGGTTCATGTTATATATTTCTGTCAACTTTATTGTTTCTTATCATATTCCACATTTCTTTGCAGTAGAATTTGCATGACATATTCAGTTCAGTACAGGTTGTGGGTTGCTTTTTTGTTTTTAATGCTTTTTTTCCATTAAATCCAGTTCCCATGTTCCCTCCCCTTCCTGAACTTCTTTATCTCTGATTCTTTTCCCTTCCTTCCTTACACATTGTGTTTAGCTTGTCCTTTTCTTCTTTGTCTCCTTCTTCCTATCTTCACTTCTTGGCATATTCACTCCCATTGTGCACTTTCCTTTTTTCTAAGCATGTCTACCCTGCCATCAGTTGAAGGTACTTTTGTTGAGCACTGGGACTACATCTACATTCATCTCCAGTTCTGTACTTGAGAAGCTGTTTTTTCTTGTCGGGGTTCTGTCATCCACCTGTTCCCATCCTTCACTATTTTAATACACCATGACTGTGTAAAGCTACATTTTGATATACTTTCCTTTTCTTTTCCAAAAGGATGTCACTCTTTTTCTTACTGGATCTCTTCCTTGGTATGGATTCCTGTACATGATGAGGGGACCTCCCAGGGAAGGTTCTGTTCTTTCTGGTTACCCCCTCTGGGATCTAAACATCCACTCACGTGTTTGCCATGCGTGGCGACCCATGAAGGGGAGGAAAGGATCCTGGTGGTTGAGGGGTCCAACCCTGACACACCACTTTGGCCTTGAATTTCTGTAGATGGGTGGCCCCCCTTGGGTCCACTTGGGCTAGACTTAACCAAGTACTAGTGTTGGAAGTTCACAATGGGTGTTATGGAAATTGTGTCTGATGCTGGTGTTTGGGTATAGCGCTCACGAAACCCTGGCGTTACTGCAGTGTCCTTGGGTGACATTGTAGTGCGTCCTCTCATAGGGCTCCATGGTGGGTGGGGTCAGTGGGTACCGAAATTTTCCTTTTTTCCTATTGATCCTGTTACAAAAAATTTAAATAAAATAGTGAAAAAACAGGCAATAGGTAAACAACCACTTCTTGAAGACTGAGCAGCAATCTTCAACATCTGTAACACACATACCTCATTTTCATATATTACGTTCTCTTTCAGAAAAACCTTGAGGACAGATGTCCCCCTTTTTAATTCAGAAGGGACTAGAGGGACTTGCTGACTCTCCAAAGTCAGTATAGAAGTTTTGATCTGGAGACAGTGGTTGAAACATCCACATCCCAACACAGTGAACTCCTCTTGAATTCAAAGGCAATTGGGGATGTACCTATTGAGGTTACCCCTCATGCTACCTTGAATTCATCATGAGGAGTTATTGTTGAGAGGGATTTGAAGAACATTCCCAAGTCAGATTCTCGCTGGTTTTTTCTACTCAAGGAGTTTCTGCAGTGAGGTGCATCTCCACTCGCAAAGATGGAATTACACTGCCGACAGATATACTCGTTTTGACATTTACATCACCACGTGCACCTGCCACCATGCAGGTTATCTAAATTGCAGGGTACGGCCATACATTCCAAACCCTCTCCAATGTTTCCAATGTCAGAGGTTCGGCCACTCAAAGACGTCAAGTCATGGTTCCTTGACATGTGCTTGTTGTGGTGGCAAGGACCACAATGCCTATGAGTGTGACACAGACCCACATTGTGTCAACTGCAATGGTTCTCACCTGTCCTACTTTTCTTCTTGCCCAAAATGGTTGGAGGAAAAAGAGGTGCAGAATTTGAAAATGGCTCATAACATTAGTTATCATGAGGCTCGGAAATTGTTGTCCGCCACTTCATCTCAGACATATGCTGCTGCATTTTGTTCCACAACTACAGTGGGAGTGCAGACAGATCTCTCTGTGCCTCCAAAATAATCGTTTACAAAATAAATGAAAAGCCTTTTGACCTCCATGGTTAAAAAGGTCGATGAATCAACTTCTACACCCATCTCTGTTCCTCCCATACATTCCAACAAACCCCAGGATCCACATCCTTTAGTTTTAAATACAGGCATTTCTTCAGATACATCTTTTTCTCCCACCCCAAGATGCAAAACAATCATTCGTTCATGTACTCAGTCACTGGAATCCCTTTCCAACAACAAAGACCTGCCCAATCGACCCAGGGCAGGATCCATGGAGGTCAATAGACCTCCTCCAAATAAGGACAGTAAGGAAAAAAGACATGGTCATAAACAGAAGGGTTCTCCAGCCACTTCGCCTATTCATCATTAAAAATGACCACCTTGATACAATGGAACTGTCGAGGTTCACGTTCTAATCTGGATTACATCAAAACACTGATTGCTCCCTACCATCCTGTTTGTCTTTCCTTACAAGAAACATTTCTGAAACCTGCTGACACAGTCACCTTTCAGCAGTTTTTCTGTACAGAAATGACAGGCTGTGTGATGGACGAGTACATGGAGGGGTGAAACTGTTGGTTGATCAGCATGTGCCCACCCTGTCTTTGTCACTCAACACACCCTTGGAGGCCATAGCCATCCGTGTTTCCTTGGGTCATACCATCACTGTTTGTTCTCTCTACCTGTCCCCTGGAGAGACATATGATCAGTCAGACCTTGATGCTCTCGTTGAACAGTTGTTGTCTTCCTTTCTAATCCTGGGGGTTAATAGACATCATCCCCTCTGGTGAAGTGCTGTTATTGATAGGAGGGGTCACTCTGTAGAGCGTATGCTCTCTGATCGCAATCTTTCTCTTTTCAATACTGGTTCTTCCATTTATTTTCATGCACGTAGTCAGTCCTTTACCGCTATTGATCTCTCGGTTTGCTCCCCTTCATTATTCTCCTATTTTTCATGGAGGGTTGACAATAATCCACTAGACAGTGATCATTTTCCTATACTTTTGAGAGAGACTGGCTGTGGTCGATGCCACTCTACCAGTGTGCCCTGGTGGAAGCTGGATCAGGCAGACTGGTCCACTTTCACTGCTCTCGCAGAACTTGATCCTACCATTGTGAGTCAGCCATCAATAGACAACTGTGTGGCAGCAGTAACTGACTGTATTATACAAGCAGCTGCTCAGTGTATTCCTAAAACCTCGACACATTTTCCACGATATCCTCGTCTGTGGTGGAATCCTGCCTGCCACATGCCACAGAAGGCTCAAAAACGGGCCTGGGATACATTTCATAGGTATTCCACACTCTCACACTGCATCACTTTCTAGCAGGCCTGTCCACTTCCTTCCTCAGTGGGCCATACTTTTTCAGAACAGATGATCTGCCATTGCTCCTTTTGGCCTTCGCATCCAGGTGCAATTGGATGAATTGGGTCTGTCCTTGGATAACATTGCAGAATCCACTGGTCAGCCCATCCCACCATGGCTTATTACAGTCCCCAAATGTGACCTTTCTTTAAGACATCTGAGAAAGGCATATACTCCCGATTGGAAATACCATCTTTTATTTACTGAACATCTTTCAAACAATCTTTCTATTCCAATTTATATGGATAGTTCCAAATCAGGTGACTCTGTGGGCTCTGCCATGGTTTGTTGCAGTTCAGTGGTTGTGCGCAGAATCCTCTCTACAACTTCTGTGTTCACTGCTGAACTGTATGCCATTTCTCTTGCTTTGGATCATATTGAAGCTAAGCAGTACTCCAACTGCACTATTTATACTGACTCACTTAGTTCTCTACTGGCCCTGGAATTGCTTCACATTGGCTCACACCTTGTTCTCACTGATATTCAAAACTGACTGGCTCATTTCTCATTAACATCTACTTCTATCCAGTTTTTCTGGATACCAGGCCACGTTGGTATTAGCGGGAATGAGCTTGCAGACAGGGCATCTAAATCTATCTGCTCTGGCACTATTACCACATATACCATACATGGACTATGGTCCTGTATTCAAGGCTCAACTCCTTTCCAGCTGGCAGTCAACTTGGAGTGAGCAATGTGAAAACAAGCTTTTCCAAATAAAACCCTATATTGGACTTTCGCAGTCTTGCTTCCGCAAGGATCGGAAGGAGAAAGTTGTTCTAACTAGACTACACGTTGGTCACAGTTTTTTTGACTCATCGTTTTCTTTTATTTGAAACTGATGCACCAGTATGTAGTCTACGTAACACTCAAATCACTATAAGACACATTTTAGTTTCTTGCCATCTTTACAACTCTCAACGACGGCACTATTTTAAACATGTTCTGTCCCAAGGTTTGTCCGTAACATTGGACAGTATTATTGGTGACGGTGACACTGTCCACCTTGATAAAGTTTTTGTTTTTTACTGGCTATTAATATATTTAATCTCATTTAAGTGTTTCATATTTATTCATTACACCTTTTTAATTGTGGTTCTCCTTCAAGAGTCTCAATCTCTCTAGTTCAATTTGAAATTGGAAAATGACCAGAACATTAAATAACTCGACACCAGGACTGGAAAGACCAACATCAGATGACTAACGCTGCTGTTTGAACTACCCGTTAGTCGTCCTAGCAAGTTATTACAATTTTGCTGCATATCTTTTAACACTTTTATTACTTTACCTTTTGGTAGTGGCCATAATGACACATAACCCAGAACCTGGACTGGAAAGACCAACTTCAGGTAACTGACAGTAGTTCTTGTACTTACCTGTTGGTCTTCCTGGCAGGTTATGATCATTACCATTTTGCTTCAGAAAGTCCTTTACAACTTTGTAGACTGGATGTCAAGATTGGTTTCATGCCATTTTATGTTTTTAATTGCTGTTTTGATTTTACCTTCATTTCCTTTTATGAATTTTACTACATTTACTTTACTTTTACCCTTTCTACCAGACATTTGGCTAATTATTATTACGATATTGCTACATGTCTTTTACAACTTTTGTTACTTTACCATTTGATAATGGCTGTTATGACACATGACCTGGAACCAGGACTAGAAAGTTGAACTTAGGTGACTGACGGTGGTTCTTGTACCTACCTGTTTGTCTTCCTGGTGGGTTATGATCATTACCATTATGCTAGAGAAAGTCCTTTACAACTTCTCTTACTCTGCTTTCTCTCTTAACATTTTAGACTAGGTGTCAACATTGGTTTTATGCTTTTTCTGTTTTTCAATGCTGTTTTGTTTTACCTTCATTTCCTTTTATGTATTTTACAACATTTAATTTATTTTTACCTTTTTACCAGACGTTTGGCACAGATAGCCTAGCTGCTTTGTGCCATAAAACACTAAATCAACCAACCAACCAACTTAATGGATCTTACTCTTTAAATGCACAAATCTGTATTCTGATTTGCATATTATAATTCCATGACCATGCAAAGATCACTTGTAAGTTTATCCTCACAATAGAATTCCTTCATAAGTTTGGCTGTTCTGGATTGTACTTATCTATGAATTACATGGGTAAAGCAGACTGAAATTGTTGCCCATCCTTTCCATGCCTTTTATTGAATAAATTGGTATGGTATGCATTTAAAAGTAGGGTTTCCTGGTCACCCATTGCACTGTTTTAAGTATTGTTGGTCATCTAAGACCCCACTACATCCCATTCTCTCTTCTTGGTGTGGAGTTTGAGAGTCCTTACCACTTTCCAGTTTCAAGCTGCTGGGGTGGTGGACCATGGAGGGTATACTCCTGAATGAGTTGATGAAATGCAAACAAAATATAGAAATTATTGTAAAACCATTTAATTGTAAGTAGGGTGGTAGTTTTTTGCTGCTGTAGATTACATGATATCCTCCAATATGATGCTCAAAAATAAGAGTGAGCCATCAAATTTGCTTTTCACTCCATCAATTGGGATTTTTTATTTCACCTTTACATGGATGCCTGTTTTAGTTGCTGGGTTTTGGATTTAAAATAGAACTAATTTGCATAAGTCCTTACATATGCACTAGAGATGTGTATTTTCCTCCTTCATTTCAACTCTATCAGTGTTGTGTGTCACAGTGGAGGTTCTTGCGAATTATTACAGTTTTTTCTCTTCTGCTATCCCTTGATGCTTCTTGTTACACTGATGGTACTGCACTTGAGGCAGTTCTGGTCAGTATAACCTTTGAGAGAATGGTTTACATTATGCAGACATCAGTTTTGGATGTAGTTGACTTGCTTTGTTCCATTCATCAGATCCTAGCAACTCTACACCAAGGGGCACATCTTTTGTTCAATTTACCAACTTTTATATTTTCTGGGATTCAGTTTTGTAAGTATTGCATGGTTTGGATCACTGTGGGCAAAGAGTATACCTGGTGCTGAAGTAGTGCAAACTCCAACATCAGATAGTACAATCTGGCTTATCTCCTTTAAGGAAGTGTCCTTTGGATGTTTCTTTCTTTTCTTCACATTGGTCTTTCCACCTATTCACTGTGAGATTCTAGCTATTTATGTGAGAAGAGGCAATGTACCATATTGAAAGCTATAAGTTTCCTATACTGAAATTGTATTTATGATAGATACTTAACTCTACTCTCATCTTCCACCCTTCTTTCCTGCAGAAAACTAGTACTTCCATTTTTTTGCCAAAACCCAAAGTGATAGTTTGGTAGAAGTGAACAAAAAGAGTTGCATATATTAAAAGAATATGTTGCACTCTTGTTGGTGGAGGGTTGATGCATGATCATTTGCATGAAAGATGCATTAGAATCTGTTGATTCCAGTTGAGGGAAGATAAAAGATTTGTGTTATAAATAAAAAACTGCATGTAGAGGGCAGCACTAAATGAGAATAGCTATTTCATGTGAAAGAAGATAAGTACCTATCAGAAATACATTTGCAGTATAGGAAAAATTATATATTTTATAATTTATATTTTATTTGTTATTTTCGCTGCTCTAACTCTCTACAAAATTAGTCAAAGTTATCAACCTTATAACCACCAAAAAAAAAATCAAAATAAATGTATCCTTTTTTCTTTCTAGTGACTATACTTGTTTGTCCTGAGTAGCTTTAAACTTGTGGTAGAATGCATCATTTTACAATTAAAATTTATTGCCCTTTGAACCATGTCTAACTACCATTCACACCATCATAAGTTGCAAATCACTTAAGAAACATGGAGGTCACTTTACACTGTTGAATTGCATTACCCAAGCACTGTTTATGTGAGTGGCTGATGAAATATTTTATTACATTATTGTTTATTTTACCTAATCTAAAGAGATCTCTATTTTTGCATCTTAGTTACTTCTATAATAATAAATAAAGAATAAACATCAAAGTTACTACATGCCTGAATCTTGTTTTTTCATGCTGTTAATTGTCAATGATACTTAACCAAACTTTTTTTTATATTAATCTAGTAATGTACTAAATAATTTTTATTTAATTACACAATTCACCAAAGAATATAGACTAGTAACATGTAAAAAATGGACAACTTTCTGTAACTCTTAACAATTTTTCTGGCTTTCTAACTATGAGACGATAGCTATTACAAATTCATCTAATCTAGTTGTTATCTTTACCATGGGAACAACGCTTGTGCTCACAGTGAAGTTGAAATTTCCCATTCCGAAAACAAAGTTATACAATATGTCATTTTGAGAAACAAACGCCTGGGCTTTCTCTGGATTATGGATAATATAAAAGTAAATGTTAGAGAGAACTATTAATAAATCCTAAAAGAAATGTGACACATGGATGTGACAAAAAGGGCCTGATTTTCTATTTGATAGTTCTGTAACCAAACAAAATTGAAGGCTATAAAAGTTATGTTCTGTTTGAGCAATGTCAATTTTATACTGAGTGATTTACATTTAATTTTGTATTTATTGGAGGGATGGCAGATAAAATGTAGAAGAGAAAATGTATAGAAAAATGAGTAACACAAGGAGAAATTCAGGATTTTTTAAAATACTGCAGTATAAAACTTAAGCCTTATATACTGCTAAAGTATGGATTATTAGCTAAGCTTTTATGCTATACTAATTTAAATAACATAAACAAAAAATAGATGAATAAACTTTTGAATGTACGTTACTAAAACCTTGTGATGTGCAGTAAAGGATGCTCATCGTGATAGTGTTATTGTTAGATGTACACTACAGTTTAATGCAAGTGTTATAATTTATAGGATTTAAAAATAGTAAGAGAGTTAAATCTAGTTGTTTTTACAAATAATAGGTTATTGCAGGTTTGTTTACATAACTGTGTGAATCCTGTGTTATAAGAAACTTCTAAGCTTTTCTTGTTGTTTTAATTGAGTATTATTGCATCATAATATCACATAGTGAGTAGAAAGTTTTAGGCTTCTGTAAGGATATAAATACATATTCAAAATGTAATTTGAGTTACTTATATAAATAAACAGCATGTTAGATAGATAGAAAAATCTACACTGAATGGTTGTGAGTTTAGCCATAAGAATATGTAGTGAAATTTTCAAAAGTAAATTATCACAGATTGTATAATAATAACAGAGCAGGAAATGTATATTTTTACATCATTAGTTGTATTTTAAAGTAACTGAACCACCCTGTATGGAGTTTGACAAAGAGAGATAATTATTTGAAACTCTGGATACAACTGCGTATATACATTTGACTTGTTTGACTGTGTGCTTTTTTGTTTATTGTTAATTTATCACTGATAGGTCATCAACATCAATTGTAAGGAATCCAGCCCTTACATGCATATAAAACCTGACAACTTTGTATACTGAGTAGCATTAAAAACTCAACAAGTAATAAAATGAGTTGTTTTATATAGATTGAGCAATAACAGTACAAATATGCCTGGGTTTTAATCATGAGTATCCTTTGAAAAACAACTCAGTAGTTCAGATCATTTTAATTAGCATGGTCACGTGTCAGTAATTAGACCGTTCAAAACTGACCCATCTCTTGTTATTGTACATAATGTAAGAGTATGGAAAAACTTTTGCATGCAGTACACACTGTTCCTCCATCCTATAAAATGCTGGGCTTTAAAAGTTTAATTTCATCACAAAGAAAGATACCACGGCTGACGATAGAAAGCAGAGATCAGGTGATTGGGATGCTAATGACAGGGATGATACCATCCAGAGTCGCGGCACACTTTGAGGTGCACCTTCATGCACAACAATGCACGTCCACACGTGGTAAGGATGTGTACAAATTGTTTGAATGAGAATAATGTGAATGTTTTGGACTGGCCTTCATATCACCTGATATGAATCGCATTGAGCATCTCTGAGACTACAGGCTCTTCTGGTGGCAAATGGAGGACATACCTGTTTTTAGTGTTCTGGATGTTGAAATCCTGATTAAACTGTCTGTGTGCAGTTTCTTATCAAATTTGAATATTATGTAGTGCAAAGACATGACGATTTCATAATATGTACATTCAAAACTTATGTTTAACCTAGCATATTAAAATTGTTTAACTGTATGTACATTGTTGCATTTTTAATGCCTCTCAATATATTTACTTGTATGGTTTAACTTGTTATTATGATATAAGTAAAATAACAGTTACTTAAAACATAGGTGTATATGTCAGAGAATAATCCTATAGGGTGGTTCTTTAAGAAAAATTTTGAACTTGTAATTCAAGAATTAACCTTTTATGATAACTGATTCTTGTTTGGCCAGTTTGGTCTTAAATGTTGGTTATTTTATTCAACTATAAAGGAATCTCATGTAAGAGCACGTTCTTTATAGAGATACGAGATGAAACTCTAGATTGAAAAATATTTTTTTATTATCATTGCAAGTTCATTACATAATAGTCTATAAAATATATTACTGTGTGAAGTAAAAATACTCAAGTGTCTGAATTCTTTATTTTTGTTGCATAAAGAGCCCCTAGTTTACAAAAGCTACTACAGCAGGTGCACAACTGGAAAGCAGATGAGCAGTTGGAATTTTTTAATGCACTGAAGGATTCTCTTATAGCTAAAGGATTACTAAAGTGACATCATGAACATGAGAATAACCTCTTTTGGTATGTAAGTCTAATATATCTATAAGTTGGTGTTTCTAATAGCATCCAGTGTATTTTCAAATAATTAGAACAGTACTAAAGAAATATAACAAAGCTTTTGTTTAAACAAAATAAAATGCAGTATAACTTCATTTTGGAATTTAGTAATCTGTTATTAAAACTGTTATTCATCTCACTGTTTGAACTACAACAGTACATTATTTTGCCAGAAAATAATGATTATTTAAAAACTTCCAATCATATTACTATAAGGACAACAACATACTCCAAAAGCTCTTTTAGAAGTAATATTTACCTTCTAAAAATTCAGTTTGTCACATTTCTTTAATAGTGATTTATCCACATAACTTTGCAACTCTCTAGTCTTTTTTTTTTTAAGTATCGTAATAAAGTCACATTTAAAGAGAAAACTTGCAACCAGTAGGTTATGTTGAAAGAAAAACAAATCATAGGTCTTCATCTGTAAAATCAGTTGTTTTATTGGGAGGGAAGTGAAGGATTTCATGCTAAATCATGACCCCTCTTTTATTATAACCACATTTTATTTCTTCTGTAAAAACCTTTACAAGTGAAGATAATTTAGTTGACAACTACTATTGTTTGTACAATGATTAAAACTTTGGAGCTACATCCATGTTTACAATTAACCTTCTACATAGTTGTATTCATTTTGGCCAACCATGCAACTGCCATCAAACCATAAAACTATTTGTACTATACTTTTTAATGTAGTAAGTGTATCTTTATCATAATAGAAAGTATTTTATTATACATTACACAAGTCTTTTGTACATGAAAATTAGATTATTTTTACCAAACATTGTATCTGTGATTTATGTAGAGTCTGACTCAGGGTCTGGCTAGTCCTAGTGTAAGGTGATTTTCATGTTAAGAAATAAATATACTCTTTCATCTTACAGTCTTTACATTTTATTTGTGCACCCTTTCAAACTTCCTAAATAAACAAGTTTTTCTTTTGTTTTGTTTTTCATTTCAGTAAAACTATATCTTATTATTTATTTTATTTTTCCTTGCACAGTTTACAGGTTTAACCCATTTTAATGATTTTGTAACCACCACAAAAATACAAAATGAATCTAAATTCCCTTTCTTCTTTCTAGAGTTGACTGTTTATTGTTACAAATAACGATACAATTTTTATTCTTGCAGCCAAAGCTAATACAATCCAAATCTTCCAGTCATTTAGATTTCTTGCTTTACTGCCTGTTAAGTTATCACCAAAATGAATTATCACAGTAGGGAATACTTTTTTAAACACAACATCAAGTTCCCAACACATTCTGTCAAATTACAATATGCTAAATTCATGAGACATATTCATGCCATTGAGTGTTCATTATTTAATTTTTCTTATGTAACCTAATAATTTTATAAATTTTAAAATTTAGTTGCTTTTATAACAGTAAATGAAAAATATACATGAAAAAATTTAGTTTTTATTTGTACGTCTTGCAGTTTTTGTAGGGGTGTAGTTATTACTTGATTTTAATTTATCTTAGAATCCAGCTTATTACACAATATATTAACATGTAATAAATAACACTGTTTTAAAAACTAACTCAACTGACTTTCTAACTAAGCTACACTACATGGCCAAAAGTATGTGGATACCCCTTCTTATTAGTGGGTTTGGCTATTTCAGCCACACCAGTTGCTAACAGGTACATAGAATCAAGCATACAGCCATGCAATCTCCTTAGACAAACATTGGCAGTAGAATGGGTCATACTGAAAAGCTCGGTGACTTTTAATGTAGCACTGTCATAGGATGCCACTTTTCCAACAAGTCAGTTCATCAAATTTTTGCCCTACTAGAGCTGCCCTGGTCAACTGTAAGTGCTGTTATTGTGAAATGGAAACGTCTAGGAGCAACAACAGCTCAGCTACAAAGTGGTAGGCCACACAAGCTCATAGAATGGGACCGCCAAGTGCTGAAGAGCATAGCACATAAAAAAATCATCTGTCCGCAGTTACAACACTCACTACCAAGTTCCAAACTGCCTCTGGACACAACATGAGCACAAGAACTGTTCATCGGGAGCTTCATGGAATGGGTTTTCGTGGCCAAGCAGCTGCACAGCCTAAGATCACCATGCGCATACATAGCCAAGCATCAGCTGGAATGACATAAAGCACACTGCCATTGGACTCTCGAACAGTGGAAATGTGTTCTCTGGAATGATGAATCAGCTTCACCATCTCGCAGTCTGATGGACAAATCTGGGTTTTGTGGATGCCAGGAGAACACTACCTGCCTGAATGCATAGGGCCAATTGTAAAGTTTTGTGGAGGAGGAATAATAATCTGGGGCTGTTTTTTATGGTTTGGGCTAGGCTCTTTAGTTCCAGTGAAGGAAAATCTTAATGCTATAGCATACAATGACATCATAGAGAATTGTGTGCTTCCATCTTTGTGGGAACAGTTTGGGGAAGGCCTTTTTTAGTTTCAGCATGACACAACCCCCATGCACAAAGTGAGGTCCATAAAGACATGGTTTGCCGAGGTTGATGTGGAAGAACTTGACTGGCTTGCACAGAGCCATGACCTCAACCCCATTGAACACCTTTAGGATTAATTTGAAAGCCAACTGTGTGCCTTCTCACCCAAGCGTACTAATGCTCTTGTGACTGAATAAGAGCAAATCCTGCAGCCATGTTGCAAATTCTAGTGAAAAGCCTTCTCAGAAGAGTGGAGACTGTTATAGCAGCAAAGAGGATACCATACCCATGGTTTTGGAATGAGATATTCAACAAGCGCACATGGGTGTGATGGTCAGGTGTCCATGTACATTTGGCCATGTGGTGTATATGTGATCAAAGCAGACAAATACTGACGGAAAAAAAAGATCCAGCTTGTAAACAATATGAGCAAACAAAAGTCTTCTTTTTCCATCTGTTATAAATAATTTAATGACAAATGTCAGAGAGAACTATTCACATTTTTTAAGGACAACGTGAACCAGGAGCAGCATGGCATGCGAGTTTCAATTTATAGCATATAACTCATTAAATCAAGAAGAATAGAAGCTACAAGTTTTGCTTTTAGGTTGGGGATTTATTGTATAAGTCTATATGTCCTAAGGAACTTAAAAAATAGTATTGTATAGAAAGTAATGTTAAAATGAGTAATTAAGAGTAAAGAAATGTTGTATTATATATAAAAGTGAAGACTGAGAATTTAGTTGAATATTTGCTTATGAAATTTAGATAATGTTGAAAGGTGAATTATAAATTATTTGTGATGTCAAGAATATTGATAGACATTGATAATAAAGTAATTTTATTAAATTTTGAACATTACTATAAAAAAGTATAATGTGCAGTGTGGTTTCACCTATTAAATTATTAAAGTATTAAATTATTTCAGTATATATCTTTCACAATTAACATACATTTACTATTTTCTCATCATGGGAAAAGATACCTAAATTATTGTGTTAACAATGAAAAGTATTACATAAATACAAATCTATTTGTAAGAAATTAAACATCTTACAACTGAAATGTCTTTTTATATTATGCAATAGCAAACAGTATCCATCTTACAGTACCATTCAAACCTATCAAGTATTTTGTGATAATCGTTTAGTTGAGAACTGCAACATAACATGTAAGTTTATAGCTTTTAATTATTTGTTACATGATCAACTTAAGTTTTCTTTCTTTAAAGATACAGATTTTTTTTTCTCTATGGCTTTACTAATGCAACAGGATTTGTATTGATAGAACAAAGTATAAAACACCACCTACAAGACATTGTGTTAAAACTTGTTAGAAATTCCCACAGACTAACCAAAGTCATTATTGTGAATGACTGGAGCACAAGTTAGCTTCAAAGATAAAATTGAAAGAAATGAAAGTAACATATTCGTAATTGCAGATTCATTGACTGTATTAGAACTAAGTAAGCAAAATTAACTGTAAGTTTGTCATTGCTGAAGGTTTGTCTGAAATTTTAAGTAGATTTGCATATAACATGAATTAAAGTTAGTGCTCTTAGAATAGTGAGTATTAATTCAGCATCTGAGTATACTGAGAGTTAACATGCTTTAGGTGTTAATTTGATAATTTTAGAGTTCAGTAAAGGGTACGTTCTTCAAGGCTATGAGATTTGTTTGACTAATCCTGAGTGTAATTCATTGACAGTATTAGAACTAAGTAACCAAAATTAAATCTTAAGATTGTTATTCTTTCCTTAATGATGAGAAACCCACTTGAAAAAAAAATGTATCTCAGAAGAGCTACTATGGGTATTAACAGTTTTATTAATAAGGAGAGAACAGCATTTCATCTTTAGGTTAAGAAAGAGAGAATTTAAATGTGACTGTTGACAGACACGTCTTAGGGACGAGAGTATAAATAGGTACAGGATTATAGGAGGCGTTGCAGTTGGATATTAGATTGTTAATTAGTATAGGTATAAAGATGTTCCTTTATATTGGTTTTATTTTGGTTTTAGTTGCTGTATAAGTAGGGCTTCTTTGAATTTTATATTTGTTTACATTTGTTTCCTACTTAATATCTAGGTGTTTTCTATGGTTATGTTGGGTTCATTTGATTTGCAGTATTCAAAAATGTGTGAGGTGTTTTTTTGTGTTCTTTGAATCTTGTTTCCATTTTTTCTGCTTGTTTTTCCAACATAGAAGTCGGAGCAGTTGTTGCATTGTATTTTATAAATTATGTTGGTGTTGTATTTGTCAATGTAGTTTTTACATAGTATGGACTATAGTTGGTTTTTGAATAAATTTGGTGTTTACTGGAATGTTATGTTTTGTTATAAGATTTTTCCAAATGTTGGTTATTTTTTCACTGATATCAGGAACATGTGGTATGCAGCAGTGTAAGGTTTTGTAGTTTGTTGTATCTTGGGATTTATTGTTGTTTGTTTGTTGTTGGTCTAGGTATCTGTGTATAATTGAGTCAATGTGATTGAAAAAACTAAATGTATGTTCTGTAGATGTGAATCCAGGAACTGTATCATCAACATACCTGTACCAGTATAGTGGTGGGTATAAGGCTAAATTGATTGCTTGTGGTTCAATCTGTGTCATAAAAATGTTGGCGAGAACTGGTGACGTGGGATTTCCCATACTTAGGCCATTTACTTGCAGGTAGTTTTGGTTATTGAACATAAAATTAGTTTCGGTGGTAGTGAATTCTGTAAGGGTTGCTAATTGGTTGCTGGAGATGTGTATCAAAACTATTTTGTAGGCTTCAGTTGTTGGGGACTTCCGTGAAGAGGAAGATTACATCAAAACTGATCATTAAGGCTTTATGATTTAGTTGATTAAGAATATATTTAAAGTTGAAAAAGTCTTTGAAAAAGGAGCCAGCAGATGTAACATATTTAGAAAATGCCTATACTGTGTATTTACTGAGGTTGTAGTTAAATGATTCCTAGGCCAACATTATGGGTCTTAGTGGGCAATCAGGTTTGTGAAGTTTGAAGGTGCCATATAGTTATGGTGTGTATGAGTCGGCCTTTTGTAGGTAAGAATAAAGGTTTTCTGAGATTGTGTTGGTTTTTTTCACTTGTAGTAGTATTTTGTTTAACTGGTTTTCATGTGTTTTTGTTGGATTTATGTTTAGTAGTTTAAATTTGTTTGTATCTAACAAGTTGCTGTTAAGTTTTTTGAATGTATACATTTATGTTCATTATACCTATAGCCATTGCCTTTATCTGCTTTTAGAATTTTCATATTGTTGCCTTGTTTAAAGTTGTTAATAGAATTAATATCTTTTTTATGAGTTTTTTTCGATTTCTTTCTGTGAAATTATGTTGATAGTTAGTGTAAAAATATATCATTGATTTTGTAAATAGTTTTATATTATTTAACATCTATTTTTATTCATTTGAAATTTTACTTTGCAGGAATGAATGCTCTTATCAAAAAAATAGTTTTATTTGGACAAAGCAAATTATTCTTATACTACAACTTTTCAACTCATGGAACTTGGGATTAAAGTCATATTTTTATGTAACAATATGGTTTGATGAATGTGTCTTTAAAATGTGCAGTTTTGATTTCCAATATTTCTGTTCTGATTCTGAGAGAAAAAGGATAACCTGTGTAAACAATGTAAGTGATATTAAATATGTATGGTAATTTTGTGTGTTGATGAAATTCAGGATCAATTATGAGTACGAGTTTGATGGGTTTATTTGAAATATGGTTAGAAATTGTCATTGTGTTGTTTTTTCTGTTGTTGACACATTTCATATATAATCTATTACTTTTGTGTTATTTTCTTTATTTCTAGAGTAAGCTGTCTCTGTGAATAATATAGTGAATGTTAAAGTAAAAAATTACACTGCATGTCTCTCTGAGTTATGAAGTTAATTTCTAGTCAACAACAACAAAAAGGGAAAGAGAAATGTTTTATGAGTAGGATGTCTTAAATGTTAACTTAGTATTTTACAAAGAGTGTAATGAAAAGTTGTCTTTAATTCTTGACAAAAATTGTGAATTTGTGCATTTTGTATCTGTTGAAGTAGATTCTTGTTGTTTTTATAATTTTACTGTCTGCTGTTTTATTAAAAATTTAGTTAACCTCTTTCACTCCCATATTTCTAGATAACTCTCCCAGTGTCAGGTTTACTTTTAGATACACAAAAAATAAAAATTATATATTTTAATAATTCATTAGCTATTTGAAACTAGAAAATCTTGAAACCATGGAAATGGTTCTTTCTTCAGAGTAGTACAAGTTGTTTTATTACCTATAGTGTTGCCCATGGAATGAAAGAGCTAATAAATTTCAATTATTCCACCAAAAGAAATGGTTCTTTCTTCAGAGTAGTACAAGTTGTTTTATTACCTATAGTGTTGCCCATGGAATGAAAGAGCTAATAAATTTCAATTATTCCACCAAAATTAACTCCTTAAACCCTAGTAGACACTAACAGTTTCTGGCCAAAAATTGATTTACCCATTGGATAGTTTTATAAGGTATATTAATAAATACTAGAAAACTATGAAAATAATTCTGGCAAAAAAAACTTATTGGTTTAAAGAGTTAAATGTCTGAAATACATTAATGAATTAAACATTCAAATGTGTAACTAGATTATTAAAGAGTTTATACATGGTTATATTACTTGAAAAGGTGTTAAACTGAGTAATCTTATAAAGAGGCAAAGCACATTTCATTTTGATGTATTTATGGAATGTATTTTTGTATATGAAGATGCTTTTATTAGTAGAAGTAGAATAAAAATTGTTCCTTCAAATAAGTGAGTAAGGTTGCAAGGGGATATAAAGAACTTGCATCATGTATTTGAACAAAAAGGAAATGGCATGTTTAGTATATTTTATAAATTATTTTATGATAATGTACTTAAAATATGCTGATTTAATGTTTTTGTTACCAGCATTTTTAATTGAGAAATATAAATGGAAAAGGCCTATTTTTCTCTTTAAACTTTCCTTTTGTGACCTGGAAGCATGTAACGAAAACACGATGGGAGACTGTATTTGGGTGGTGATATGTGAAAGTGATTTACGTTACAGTCACAAATCTCGAAAAACTACTCACTTCTAAACTTTTTTGTATAACTTTAGTATAAATACATGTTAATCTTAATTCATATGTTGTTTTATTCAGACCTTATGTAAATGAAAAGGTGCAAATTTGCCCTTTTTACATAAAAATAGGTTAATTTCTAAATTTCATTATGCAGGTTACAAAAGCAAAGTTTGAATGGAATAATGGCCATTTTCTGTACTTCTACAACATAAACAATTAAGAAACAACATATATACTATCCAGGAACAAAATTTGTGGTACATAGTGTTATTATATTAGGGGTGTGGTATTTTTAGCATATTTTTGATATTACAGGAGGTTGTTTGTTATAAGCAGTAGATATCTTTAAAAGAAGAAGAATGTTATATAACATTTTGATTTCTTAGTTGGAAATTCATAATGAAATTAAAATCAGTCAAATCAGCTTAATCATTTAGGATAAATATTAAGAGAATGACTTGATTTACATACTCTGGTTGGGTTTGAATTTTAATGTTTGACATCTAACATCAGAAACTGATCATGATTGCTGTGTTTCAAAATATGTAATATATAAAAAACAAACCTTAATAACTCTCTTTCTTTTCAGTATCATTTATTATTCTACAGTTTCTTCCATGCAGTTATAGGGTTAAATATTTTTCAAAATCTTTCAATCAAAGCTCCTGAAGCTCTTCCCTGATTCTTCATCATGTCTGAGTGTGATAACAACAGCACCATGTTAACATGGTTTCAGAAGTCAATGTACATGTTTCTTTTTTATTATTTTTTTTTCTTTTTATTTGCTTTTCATTCTGTTTTTTACTCCTCATAACTCAAATTTTTTCATTGTTTTGGACACTTATTCAGAAGAATATTTACCTGTATGTTTTAAACTTGTATATGTTATTCACATTCCAAAATCAAAGTGATTCCTGCAGTATACAAGTTTCATATTTTAGCCACAAGTAATAGCAATAATGTGATATGTATATGCTTCTAGAAATACTTTGTAACATTTTATAAAATGTCATGTTAGTGTTTACTTTTATAAAATGTCAAAATTTCAGAATTTTGTTATTCCACAGCAATTTAATGTCACAATGTTTGGAAATCATCTAACATAAACACAGTTTTGTATAGAAAACCATCATCACTTTACATTTTGATTTAAAAAAAAAAAGTTCAGTAAACATTGTTATTCTCAGAATCTTTATAAAGGTCTATGTTAAGTAAGTTTTGTGGTTGTTGCATTTATTATTTCTGTATGTAGACAAGAAATTAACAAGAATTGAAAAATGAAGTTCTGTTGTTAGTCATGGTTGTGTACTTTATTTGCAATTCAGGTTCTGTTACTATAATGTAAATGTAAAATGTGATATCAGAATAAATGAAAATTACTGCTTTCATAACTTATGGTTTTTGGTTACCATAAGAAGTGTATTGAAAATTATCCACTTCATAAAACTAAAATGTAAGAAATCTGTGAGATGAACTTGTAATATATGTGGATATACCATGTCTTTAATATTAAATATAAAGAGTTATAAATATATTTAACTACATGTTCTTATATGATAAAAGGTTATGGTTATTAACAACTATTATTATTATTAACTATGTATTTTTTTAATTTTTTCTATGTAACTAAATTAATATTTTACAAATATGTATTGATTTGGTATATCATTTCTATTTTTTTTAGAAAATCAGTTACAGGTTCAGTTTATCTCAGTACAGTTTTAACTTGTATGTAATTGTCTGTTTCAGATTATAAACAAGAAAATAATGTTTGTTCAAAACAAATTAAAATTCTAGTAGCTAGATGCAAGATGTTTTTCAATTGTTTCGTTTAAATATGATCTCTTCTGAGGCCATCAATTCTGGTATTTGATATATTATTTGTGAAAGTTTCCTTTTAAGTAGTATAAATTATAATAATAGGTAGGTAACAATGATTCATAAACTTAAGGAAGAAGTTTGTTAATGGTGGAACATATATTTCAACTGAATATTGATTGAAATGTGTAGTGTGTTCCACCATCAGTAAAATTCTTCTTTTTGCTTATAAATCATTGTTTGCCTGTCTACTATTATGTTAACATAATGTGCTTCCTTAATCAAAGTTTAAATTGTTAGCTTTTTAGATTCTATTTCCATAATACTAAGTAATGGGAGAAAAAAAGTCTTTAGTTGTATCTAAAATTACTTAAATATGAAATCTTCACAACCTTATTTATCATCTTTCTATTCAACTAATTATTTTCTCAAATACATTGTTCTAACAAATCATTGACACATCCCTGCTTCTTATCCTATTACCTTTTGGGTAATACAGAACATTAAGTAAACCTAAACATCATAGTTGTTGAATAAGAATGCACTAAGCTTTTACACACAATAACTTATTCATAGGTAATTTTAATCCTACATCATAGGTGTTAAGTTTAACACCACAATGATGGTGAAGATTGCATTTTGCTTAAAACAGCCCTACAGAGCCATGTGTATGTGAAAGGAAATAAGTATTTACACTTGTAAACTTTTTCTTAAATGTTTACAAAAGAAAGAAACTCTGAACAAATTGTTATATGCCTGTCAGCAGAGTACTTCATTATAATGAATGATTAGCAAAATAGATGGTATAACGTAAGAATAATGGAAGGTCTCGAATATTTGAAGTACAAAGAAGAAAGTGAGATCATACTTAAAGATTTTCAAATAGAGACAAATGTAAATATTGATATATATATATAAGTACATATATTCTCCAGAAATTCTTGCCTTGGCAGGAAAAAATTTATTGTTTAAAATTGAAATCCATATCACATATGCCTTTAAACAATTATCATACAGCTGATTTTTAATCAAACAAGTGTTTTGCTCTCAAATATCAAATTGCATTGTTTAATCAAACATGTAGCTAATTGTATATAAAAAGAACCCAACTAGGAAGTATGTGCAGTGAATTAAGCTTATAAAACATACCCACTAAATTAAGCCAGTTTAGTTGAAGAATCATTTGAACACACAAAAACAGGTATCAAATGTTATGTTTTTGACTCAGAAATCAATTCTTCAACACTGATTCCAGAGTCCTGAAAAGATGGTGCTTTTTGAATTTCTGGCATACTAATTGAATATGGCTATCCTTCAAAGTATGAAAAACATTATCCGTACAAACTCTTTATAAGTAACTAACAATAATTACTTATGATGAGAGTTATAGCAATGTATTTAGTAAATGATGTGTAATGTGTGTAAATAATAAGGTTATGTTAAAAGAAAACTCACTTGTACATTTAGTAACATTCATTAATGAAGTAATACTTTTGTTTAGATATATATTACAAGTTTCAACCAGATTATATGAACTTAATCATGTCTGAACATTTTTCATGCAATACTTTGATAACATTTTGCTATTGTGTCTGGTTTAATGAATCTTATTGAAGGATAACTTGAAAAACTGTTGATTGCTCAAAATGAAGATTTGGATGCTTTTAATGCAAAAGTTTTCATAATAATTTTGATATTGTATATGTAAAGGATTGTCTGAATGTTTGGGATTAAAGCTTTGTATGTTATTTGTATCTCAGTCTCCAAGTATATTCTTTATTGTAACTGTAAACTTCCTCACGTTTATGGTTTGTGTGCTTAACTCATAGCTTTATAATCTAGGTTTAAATAAATGCATTTGTAAGAATCCCATACGACTAGCCTATTGGCTACCCCTTACAAATTGGTTTAGTTCTCCAATAGGTTGGATTAAAGAAAATAGGTATGTACTAAGTAAGTTGATATGGCTACAACTGTGGTAGATCCATCTGCACCTGTAGGATCATGTAGAGCTAGGCAGTTAATGAACTTTATACCACTTTATGTAAGTTTCATTAGAACATAGATTTATAGATGCATTAAATGAAGCAACTAGAATGTGTTGCTAGACTAACATTGAAAAAGCTTATATTTTGAGGTTAAGGACTGCCCAAAAAACTAACCATTACATTAGTATTCATGATGAACTGCAATAAGCTGAAGACTTTCAGTACTTAGTGCGTATGCTAATACAAGAGTATAGAAAGAATGCCTAACACAATACTGACACAATGGCACAACTTAACTCATCAGAGAGAAGAATAAGCTATAGAGTGTTTGGCCATAACCTACAAGAGTTAGTCAACAGGTTGCATATAGCATATAGAAAACCTAATGAACTGATGATACAAATGCACTATAAAGTCAGTCTACAAGCAAGCTTTGATTTTTAATGTAACTTTAAGGAACATAAATTAAGCAAACATGCCTGTCATAACTGTTAAATTTAATTGAGATAGCTTTACAAGAAGAGCAATATGAAAAACAGATAAACAGACCTCAGCATTTTGCTACAAATGCAGTAGATGGCATCAGAAGTAGAGGAAACATTTGGTGAGATAAACAAAGTATGCCTGATGTCTTGAAATGTTTCAACCGTGGCAAGATAGGGCATATGAGAAAAGAAATGAGTAAATAGCATGACTTAACTGTGGATTTAAAGGCTACATGGCTAGAAATTGTAAATGTCTGCAAAATGTAAAAAAGGCTGGAACTTTCAGAAAGAAGTTCTCAAGAAATAACAGAATTCCAATGCCTACTAAAGAACTAAAAAATGTACTTACACCTGGTTTTATCAAACGAAATTAGTAGTAGATCCAACAGTTTGGAATAGGAGATTGAACATTCATAGTATTAATGAAGTGTCACCAGAAGATTTAATAGTATTAAAGGGTATAACATGTCAGTTGGTGGTTGATATAGGCACTCAATCTTCTCTGCTATGTGCAGAACTAGTGACTAAAATCTGACATTGTTAAATAATGGTTGGAATTAAGTTTATAAACTTGTTTTAATTTCCATAACAGGACATATTTTTTTAAGATTCTAGACAAATGTAGTGTTCAGTTGAAAATACAAGACTTTGAATTACAACACTGTAATCAGATAGCCTTAGAATTTTTAAAATTATTATGACACTGAAATACTTCTTGCCACAGTTTTAAAGGGTTTGTACCTTCAGACTTATGTGCGAAATTTGAGACAAATAATACCTTTTCACTCATTAAGTAGTCAGGCACCAAATACAAGCATCAGTAAAGTTAAAAGCCAACAGTCAAAATACAAACTCACTGATATTTCTAAACATAGTGAGACACAACAGTGTCAACATAGTAAGAATATTAAGCATTCAAAAAGAAATTTCACACCCTTGATGGGAAGAGTACAGATAGCCCATTATGTAGCTTTGTGCTTAACTTATGTTATTTATCTACTACATTTATTTATTTAAAAATAATAATAATTAATTAAAATAATATCATTATTTGTGCATAAGATACTTTGGATCTTTAACAAAATCATACCAGTTTTTGAGAGAATAATTTAAGCAATCAAATGAAATTTGCAATACATTTGGTACAAGTGACAAGAGCCAGAAATGTAAGGGTTAATATAATGCCTTTTGGCTTATATAATACCCCTTTGGCATTTCAGAGTTTAATGTATGTCTTACTTGAAGGACTTGGAATGCTTTTGTTATTTATATGGTATCAGAATTTTCACAGCAAGTTTTGAAGAATACTTAGAAAGGTTAAGACATGTATCAGATAGTTTGTGGAGAGTGAATGTAAAGCTCGAGCTAATCAAGTGTGAATTTTTTTAAGAAAGGTCACATGGTAACCAAATTTGGTGTAAAACCTAACCCTATAGGTATGTAAAACTTATCCAGTACCAAGAGCAGTGAAAAATATTTGTGCATTTCCAGAATTCATAGGATTTTATTGGAGATTTATCCTTTTGCATTGTTAGGGAGGCTGTTAACAGATTTAACTAAAAAAGGCATAGCTTACTAGTGGACAGATGAAGAAAAAGCATTTTACATGCATTATTAAATACATCAATTTAAAGGTATCTAAATCTAGTAAGGAGTTTTTATTTTAAGCATAGATGTTTTGGGTTGTTTTGCTATAGGTGCACTATCATTATAGTTAGATGAAAATGGAGAAAAAGACCTTATAGCCTATGACAGTAGACAATAAGGAAAAGCTAAAATAAATTATTCTATAATAGAGCAAAAGATGGTAAAATTGACATTATCTGTAGAGAAGAATTTCTTAAGTGCAAACTTCTTTTTCGCTTTTGGTATTCTATATATAATTCAAAATAATAATCTTCAGTATTGCTTCTCATGCTTGAGCATTCTATATACATTTTCTCAAAAACTAAGTGAGCTGCAAATGGTGTATCATGATATCATTAATTGGTTTAATGGTGTATGATCGGTGATATTAGTGAACTTTCTACTACACAGATAACGTCAATTTTACCATCTTTACTAATGTTCAATTAGTAGCTGCAAATAATTCAAGCCCATTGCTTGAAAATGAATCTACACAAGAAAGCCCTTTTGCATGGTAAGGATGTGGTATTACCTATTCAAGAAATATTGAATTTCTTTCATTTCCTACAGTTAATACTAAGAAGTTATTTGATGCTAGTGGTAAGGGTGGAGTTCTATATAGCTAAACATTCCATTTGTTACTTTTAAGGGTATCTACAAACATTTTCAAAGTATATCTTACTTCAGCTGTATTTTTGAATTTTGTGCAAAACTACACAAGGACTGTCTGCACTAGCCATCCCTAATTTAGCAGTGTAAGACTAGAGGGAAGGCAGCCAATCATCACTACATTATTATTTGCATCCCAGTTTCCAACTCATATTTTTATTCTAATGTTCCAGAAATCTTCCTTTGCTGCAGCTGTGAACATTGAGAGTACAATCTGCTTGGCTTCACTCACAGAGATTTATGGTGTTGACCAAAACGTCTATCTTTTAGGTTCTTGTCAAAATGCTGACTTAAATTCTGCCAATGTCATTGATATGGGAAATAGGCTCATTCAAAAATTCCAACTCTTGGATAAGTAATCAACCTGTGATCCAGGATGAAAGAGTAAAAGTTGCTCTTGTTATCTTATCCTAAAACTCTACACAACCCTAAGGTTCTTCATGATTTCTGATTATCCTGGCATAATACATGCATGTTTGGAGAAGCTCATAGTTGCCCTAGGATTTGTAGATGTTTTCATTGGTGTTCACTGTTTCACTGACCAGAGAAACAGCTCTAACTGATTAAGTTCAATTATCAGTGGCAGACCAGTCATTTTCAATGTGTTTTGGAATTTCTTGATTAGAGTTACAGTTGTGTCACTGTGGGTGGTATGATCTAAGATCTCTGTATAATCCACCTCAAATGGTTTTAGATTTGACAGGTTCCATTTCACCTGCATGACTTCAGTCATGTGCTTTCCTTGCACCAAGGTTAATCCATTTCTCTTCAGTGGTAAACTTTCCCTCTTGGTCATGATACTTCTGTTTATAGAAAATGTCATTCTTTTAGTAAATTTGTTTGTTTAAGGACAAAGTCACATTGCACTACCTTCTGTGTCCATCAAGGAATCAAACCATGGATTTTAGCATTTGTGAGCCCATTGATTTACTGCTGTCATATTAGGGAACACCATTTTTATAAGAAGCATTCTTTTAAACATATGTAATACAAGTTCAGATGAGGGTAATATTCATATTAGCAAAAATGGAAACTCTGAAATAAGATCC
The DNA here is from genome assembly GCF_004210375.1 of Tachypleus tridentatus. Taxonomy (NCBI): domain Eukaryota; kingdom Metazoa; phylum Arthropoda; class Merostomata; order Xiphosura; family Limulidae; genus Tachypleus; species Tachypleus tridentatus. The sequence continues at coordinate 81,041,688 of NC_134836.1, read as the reverse complement.
TGTGGTCACAGCACCAAACTTTATTCTTCCTACTTTCTTTTTGGTATTTTCAGGTTCAACTGATCCCTCATAGAGTATTAGATAGATTTGTCATATAACGGGAAGACTAGTAGGATAAATTATGAAGTGATGCTGAATTTTTGTGTGTGTATGTGTTTTTATTATATAAAAGCCACATTGGGCTATCTGCTGTGCCCACTGAGGAGAACTGATCCCCTAATTTTACTATTGTAAATTTGAAGACTCACCACTGACCACCAGGGGAATGAATTTTTATGCTAACAAATAGAGACTGGACAAAATGAGTAATGCAAAATTAAAATAATCTTCATTTATTCAAAAACAATATGTGCACTTCTTACTAGACACTGTACAGTCACCATTTATTAGCTTTGTAAATTGGTTAACATATTCTTTCTCCAAGATGTCGTTCCATCAACCAACTTACTTGAAATCTCATAATGTACTGTTTTTAAATCTAATGTTTCTTACTTTACCCACAGTGATCAGAACTATCCACATGATCGTTTATTCTAGCTTAACATAGGAAAGGCTGTAACCTCGAAATATTATATGAGAAGCCAGTGAAGATGCTGCTGTAATTTACATTTTTGCATATGTTGTGCAGCATTACAATAATACATCCCTTGCCCAACTGAAATGTATAATATCTAAAGAACAAAAAAAAAACAGGCAGCTAAAATAAATTAAACTTAATGATTTTGTGTACTGCATTTATACACAAACTACATGTATTTATAGAAAACTTTTTTTTTTCCAGATTTGATTGTTAGAATAAGAAGGTAGAAAATGCATGAAATGCCTGCATCACATCAAGTTTAAAAAGAGCAGGTACATTATTCACCCAAAGAAACTTTATGGCATGTCAAAATTAAATTGAGGGAAAATATTGTGTATTTTTTAACAAAGTAAGTTCAAAGGTACTGAAATAATTATTTGCAAACACTTTATGATGATATGTACATAAATATATATATATAACTAAGCCTGAGGTTGCAAAAGAAGTGTGATTTTCAGAGCAGTAAATCACCTAATGCCTTTCTTAATCATGAATCACTTAAATATTTTGAAATACATTCAGATTTGTTTGAAATCAGTTTTTCATGGAAAGAAAAGCATAGTGAAAATACTAAGTTTATTTATTATAAATTCTACAGGAAACCAATTTCTGAAACCCAAGTAACAACTATATTCTAATTATATGGTACTTGTTACATTCCATTTTGTCATTGGGCATAAACAAATTGAGCAACTGAATGAATAACAAAGGTTAAATGCTAATGAAATTGGCTTCTAAAAGGCTGTGCTAACATCTTTATCCTCTTTATGAATATTTAACAGTCTGAAAATAAATGTCTTAAAATTTTGCAATGAGAAAAAATTAAAATTTATTTTTCCAAAATCTTTAACATTATTAATTTTTGTATTGAACTGTGGTGTTTTATTGTGTAAAATGTATACACTTCTTCAAATATTAAGTAAAGTCTTTATGAGTGAATTGTTTACATGATGGTAATGATAAAGACTATTTTACTGATATCACCAGTTGGAAGAATGTTCTTTGTTCCTTATTCCTTAGTAATAATTGGAAAATTTGCATGTATATTTGTTAGTAAGCACAAACCTACACAAAGGGCTTTTTGTGCAGTACCTGCCACAAATATTGAGACCTGGTTATTAGCAATATGAGACATCAGACTCACTGCTGAGGTACAGGAGAAAACAAAATGGAAAGAAAAATAGACAGTACATTCAAAATGCAATTTAACTTTTTAAAGAAATAATTTTATTCTTACAAAATGTTTGATATGACTATTTTTAGTATAACAATTATTCTCAAACACATATTCTTTTCACAGTTTATAGATACTATATACCTTATCTACTAACAGTAATATAAAGCTTCATGACTTTATAGCCGCAGGTATCTTTTTGTATATCACGGTGCCTATAAAAGTTTCAACAACTAAATGCTTTAATAAGTACTCTCAACATATTTTTACTGCTCTATACTTTTCCACATTTTAAAGGCATATGTTATTCAGTAAGAGTGAAATATACATTCATGACTTTTAGTGACCATATTGCATCATATTACTCATAGAGTTGTCAACTATTACAGAAATTTTTGTTTATGTTGAGAGGGTTATGCTATACTTTGCATAACAATACATTCAACTGGTTTGAGGTTTGTAAATAAATGACTCTGATAGTAGTACATTTTAGACAACATTTGTACTTTTGCATGTCAATATTCATAGAACTGTGTACAAGTTCACATGTTTGTTTATTTTTTCTTCTGTACATTATATAACCACTCAAAGACACCCTGCATATTATTATTTTGATGTTAAAGTTGGTCTGCTTAACTGTATCCTACATCTACTTGTTTCATTTTTCAGGTTATGTAACTTCAAATGACTCTAGTTCTGTGTAGTAACTGCCATTTTTCCTCTTACTTTTCACTACCAGTAAGATTGTTTCTAATTAAAGCAACCTTCTTTCACTATGAAAAAGTTATACTATATTTCACAAAGCAAGCCATTAAATTACATATGTAAATCATTTGCATTTTATAACAATATAGTAAGGTTCCAATAATTTTACTGAATACAGTGAGCTTACCCTCTGTATATATACAGTAATGGAGTCAGAAATAACAAGTTATGGCAAACAAGTCATAAATTGAATAAATATATGAATTATAAAGTGCATTTAACTTCTCTATGTGAGCACCTTGTTTTACACAGTATTACACATTATTTTTACACTGTCAAACAGTTTATGAATGTAAAAGCATGAAATATTGTTCTAAATATCATTTACTATTTTTCATAATCCACCAAGTTTTTGGTTTCATTTTGAACTCCTCATATTTTTATAACCTCGTATAGCTTCAAGATGTTCTTGATTATGTAAGAAAGTTATGATTGTCAGTGTCCCATCAGCTTCATTATAATCAAGATATTTCACCACATTTTCTGTAGGCTTGAAATAATTTTCATGCTGGAAAAGGAATCCTGCCTCATGAGCTGCACCCCTGAGCAATAGCATAAATGGTCAGAACCTATCTGTACTTATCAAAAGTTGTAATGTTATCAGTTTTGGGTAGATACCAACACCATTATCTGAATTGCAGCACCAACTTTATACTGATCTCACACCATGGTTTATGGTATATACTATATTCATTGTTTTCTTCACTATCAAATAAACTATTGTAGATGTTCACTAAACAAATTGAGCCTGGATTCAACTGTAAAAAATACCTGTCTCTAGTTTAGATTTTCTTTTGGTCTGATTTCCATTTCTTGCGTTTGGTTTAATTATCCTTTCTCAGCAATGGTCTTCAAGAACCTAGATATCCAGTGAGACCACATAATGCTAATGTATATTTTACTGTTCTCAATGAAACATTCAAACTTGTATTTACAGCAAAGTTATTGGTAAGAAGATCTATACTCAACACTCATCTACATCACAAAGAACATTACTAAAAGTTCTAGTTTCACTGATGTTCTTAAGACTGTTGCACATAGCTTTTAGTAAAAAGTGAAGAGTTGCCACAGTTTTTCATGTAGATTATTCCTGAAAGCCAAAAATTTTACATCTTATTACTTATCATTGGATATTTTAATCCCAGATGCATGCTTGATTAACATTACTACTACCATTATGATGCATAACGTGATTGCTTGCATTATAGTCATTGATGCAATTTCTGATTGACTGGAAGATAACCAGTCATAGAATAATCCATTTATATCTGACTGTATACATTGGAGGCAGTATATTTTCAGAGAATAAGATGGTGGTATACACATAATAAAAAAAAAAACTTTTTTATGTTTATGATTCACTTGAACTGTTTTCGATAAATGGTAGTTCCAAATTTTCCCTAATTTAAATTTTCTAAAACATGCTAAAAGTAATATGTGATTAATATATGGCATAAAATCATTTAAGTTGTATGTAACTTTTTCCTATGATTTTTGAGAGTGTACATATAAGTATTACACCCTTACAAAATATTGCACTTGCCATGATAACAAAAGCATGATATGGAAACACATTGTGTATAATATTTATATGCAAAAACGGCTCGTTTGGGTTGAGAAAATATTGGTTTGAGGAATAATTTGTGAGCGTTTTTTCAAGTTAAAAAAATATATTCATAAATGAAACGCTTTTGCAAAATATTTCATGTCATTTGGTAGATAATTTTTCGCTCTAATAGATGGTGTGTTTGATTTTCATATGTCTTTAATTTTTGCTTTCATTTTCAGGTCATTAAATGGAATGTCAAGTGGACAAAATCGAGCATTTTCGACACCATCTGCTTTTTGCATTTAATATCTTGCAATTTCGTTTAAAACAATGCATACTATATACCTAGGTATTACATGAAATAAAGTATCATAATAAATGTTTTGGGTGTAATGTGTTCATGCATTGAAGTATTGTATAGTCTTGAATGAAATTATTTAAAAACGCTCACGAATTATTCCTCAACCTAATATTTTACGTAGAAGGTTGAAACATTGTTCGCTCTTCTATGTAAAATATTTTCTCAACCCAAACGAGCCGTTTTTGCATATAAATTTCTCAACAAGTGGGTTTCTCGATATCACTGATTGTGTATAAGATTGTTCCCAGTCTCACAATAATGTATCTTTATATACTAAATTATAAAGTAAACCTGTTTTTTATTATGTTTTGAGACTGGGAATAGTGTCATTTTTAATTAGTTATTGTGTGCTATTAAATGACTTTTTCTGTGCATTCAGGAAAAATTTGATTTAGTGCTTAAACTATACTGACTTGTCTAGCTAATTTTTTCATTGAAAGGACAGATTTACTGTGGCTTGGTACAGTCGTATCTGTTGGTTTGCAGTATGTCACCCAAGCATTTGCAAAATCTGTTACGTTTTTTAAAACTAGCAAATGAAACAAAAAGCACAATAAAGCAGACAATATTTGACAATGTAAGTCAGGTAACAGTGTCATATGGCCTCATGATCTATTGGTTCTATTTGAGACCTTCTAAGCTTGGTCCAGTTCGGTCACAACAGCACATTATCAACAACTCTGAAGAAATACAAAAGTGATTATGATTGTGTTCATGGCAGAAAGTAGTGTGCCTACTGTGCAATCAAATATGGCTGTCTTGGAATCTGAATAATTAGGTTGCAGTCAGTGTAAAAGTGCTCATGTTCTAGCAGAAATTTCTGCTGGTCCTGTAACATACCTTTCTCCCAGTGCAGTTTGTGGTGAATATTCATTTCAAACATTTGGAAACAAAGAGTTGGTTAAAATACTTAAAGGAGAAAGATACCCTCTTCTGTTACCCTTGTTTTTTTTCCAGTTTAAGGAATTATTAATGCATAATGACTTTCATTTCTGGAAGCACGTATTTGAAAAAGAGGTTGTTTACAAAAGCGTGATAAGTGTATGACTCTTAAAATACGTGCCCAAATTCATAATTATATCCACCCTATAGTTGCTATATTGTGCTCAGCTAGAGCTCATAATGTAGCAGAAAATGTCCACTATATGATAATAGTTTCTACTTCTACTGCCATTAGAAGATATTATGAGTCTATAACTCCTTTAAACAGGAGAAACTCTCCATGGATTTTATACCTTTTCACTCCATTTTGAAAACTGTTTAAGATAAGTAGCAAAATATCATTACCTGATATGCAGAGCAGTCTTCTACAAACCATGAAAAATATGCTTTGAAAGGTGATCAGTAATAACAATGGACAAGCAGTTTTGTTTTGTTTTTACTCTGGCAGCTGATGGAAGGATATTGAACCATTGAAGAATATGTAGGTAATAACATTGATAGTGCTCACAACAGGTTTTTCTACATGTTTAAAGGATGCCGATTGTTCTGCCAACAGCATGACACCATATTTCAAAAAAGATATTTGACAGTCACCAGTTACAACCAAAAGAGGTTTCTCAATGCTATGATGGTGTCTCAGTCATGAATGACTGTTGATCAGTTATCTAGTGTTAAGTTCAATAATTTGTATTATAACCTGCATAACTTCATTATTTTTACCCAGTGCCTTGACTTAGCACTAGTTGACTATGTCAGAGCAGTTCCTTTTACAAGTTCAAAGACCCTTGCAAAAAATTGATATATTTGATTATACCGTGCACGAAACATCACTATCACACAATTAACATATCGTCAACATTGATTTTACCATATCGTATGTTATAATGGTGTTGAATCAAGTTCAGATTCATGTTGTTTTCACCAGTTTCAGGCTTGCACACAGAGTAATGGCAGAGGTTTTGAGAAATTTTAAAGCTTTGAATCTTCACATTGCAATGGGAAATTTGAAGAATCCAATATCAGTGAAACTCATGGCAAAAGCTTTGCAAACTACTGAAAAAATGTCCAGTGTTGGTGAAACTGATCTCAAAGAAGAAAAATTTGACAATGAATTGAAGCAGACTGTTAGAAGAAAGTGGAAACTTTTAGTCTCATCAGTGCAGTTTTTTCATAGCAAAACAGGTAAGCGTTTTTAAGTTACTCGAAAAATGATAAAACAACTTGCAATCATTCATCACATCAGCTTGGATCACACTAATATCTGGAGAGCTTTGCAATTGAGATGTTAAAACCATTAAAGCATTCTGTTTCTACAATAAAAAGAGAATGGATTTCTACAATTTCATGAGTGAAGATGATTGCCCACAATTAGTTCCTTCGGATGAGTTCTTTGTTTATTTACTTCAGAAACCAAATTCTGAAGATCATTTTGGGCACTCAATTGACACAAAGATTTAGATATTTTGTGTGCTTTACAACAGTGACATCCGACATGTGTCATGTTTCTTGTGCTTCACTTCAGAAGGGACAGTCTTTGACATCAAAGAGCAAGGACAATCATGAAAAGATGAGTATTTCATAAATCGTATGCTTAAAAAAGTCAATTTCTGTCTTTGAATCAGAGAGAAAATCATCAAGAGACATTTAAACAAATAACATTCTTGCACAATCAGGCCAGATGCATGAAAGTCACAATATATTTGATGAAGAGGTACTTCATTTCATCCATAAAGATGGATTTGGCTACTGGTCTGGAAAAGTTGTGGATCTCAATCCATCTGAAAATGTCTGTGTTATCATTCAGCAGTGCACTGAAGAGGCTTTGGACACTTTGCCATGAGATTGCGGTTCATAAGCTTACACGAGTTCTGCGTGAGACTGCCTCTGAACTTAAGATGTTACAATTATTCCAATCTCGCTTAGAAATGGTTAAAAATGCTGATGGTCAACATATCGAAAAATATTTACTAAAGATTTATTCAATTATTGATTTCTTGGTTTGTTCATTTTTGAAGGGAGAAAAAGGACATTTTTTTGCAACACCCCTTATTTTCATTTATGCCAACTCTCTGTACTTTTATCTTTTTTGAAGAATAAAATAATTGCTTCTTCCAGATAAAAAGTCTCAAATACAGTGCAGTTGATGCATTATGATGTACATGTGACTTAATTTTGGCAACTCTTAAGGATGATGATCAAGCAAAAGCCATTGCGTTAGGTACCTGTGCATACTACGTGTTATAGTTTGTGCTATCCGTAATTGTCTTTGACAGAATACTCTCGTGTACCAGAGATTCATTGATTTTGTTGTTACTGAAGCACATTTTTCACACATGAATGCTATTATACAACTTTAACATCTAATTTACTATGACTTGAAAGATATAATGTGACATCTCTGTAGATAAAAAATCAGCTGGATTTGGTTTTACATCTGTATTTTGATAACTGTTGCAATGTTTGCAAAATTCACTTCCGTAAGTGTAAGGAACCCCTGCAGGAGTGGATCAAAGAGTAAAGAAGAACAACAAAGAATCAATGAATTAAAAAATTGCACATAAGTAAGTAATTAAGTGTATTGTTTACTTATTTTAGCTTAAATTTTCCCACACGTAGAAATGACAGAGTGGTTGTTTCTTTATATAGTACTGTTATTGTGCTGTAATTACGCATACAATTCCATACCAAAGCATTATATATTTCTGTGATCTCAAACTCGGGAAATCTTCACACACGTATAGACAGATATGGAACAGCACAATGTGCTGTCTGCAATGTAAATACGCTTATACAATGCCCATTCAACTTAAAGATTTGTCTTTGTTACTATCCAGGTAAAATATTCAAGAGGAGAAATTGCTTGCAGTAGGGAAATGGTAGCTGTAATAATCTTTGGGCTACCATAGTCAAAGTATGATATTCTCTCAGTTTTTTAATAGGTTATATTGTAACTAATGTAGTACACTAGTGTTATATAAACATAATGTGTGTCTACTTTCTTGTATTAATGCAGCATTATTTTATATTTTTCAAAATTATTTCTGAAAGTGCCATTTCATGTAACACATGGTGATCAAGTAAGTCAAGCTAAAGTAATTGTAACTTGCTTTGTTATTTGTCATTCTATTTATGTCACATAGGTTCTGAATCATATGCAAATAGATGTAATTGCTCTTTGCCTCTATTCTTATGAAACCCTTTTGATTAATGGGCATTATAATCATAATTATAACAGGTGCAAATGTGTCACCTATTTATGTCACATAGGTTCTGAATCATATGCAAATAGATGTAATTGCTCTTTGCCTCTATTCTTATGAAACCCTTTTGATTAATGGGCATTATAATCATAATTATAACAGGTGCGAGACCATAAAAGACAAAAACCTATTGGTGTGCTTTTTGATGAAGTGATATATAATACAGATGTTTAAAAACAGGAGATAAAATCAGGAGAGAGCAAATAAACCAAAAGAGAAATGGAAGAAGACATAATGTGCTGTACGTAAGAAGCAAAACCTAATTCTAAATCTATATGTTGTTTATTACTGTAATAAACAGCAATTTTTTATATATATATATTAGTATCAGTAAGTTCCTGATAGAAATATAGTGTGACTGTAATGGTGTCAGTTGTGATTCACAACAAGGTGGGATTCATCAATATGTCAGGAATAAAACACAACAATAAAAAAATAGTTTGGAGTGGAACGACATTAAAGAAATGCTTCAAAATACAAGCTGAAAATAAATGGTCTGGAGTAGAAGCCAAAAATAAATACTTGAAAATGGAAGATGATGATTGATGCTTGGGAAAAGAATTAGAGATAAAATTGTAGAGCTAGTGTTAAAAAATAGGTAGGACCAGAGAAAACTGGAGTTGATAATGAGTGAAAGGCATGGTAAATATTTTTATATTGCTGGCATGCATGAAGGTGGCACAGATTTGCAGTTACCTAAGTTTTGCTAAAGTGATGGTTTCACAGATGTATATATTACTTGAATTTTTATATGGAACTGGAATAAGCAGGATGGACATATCTTAGAAATCATCCATTAGTTTTGCCTATCAGTACTATGCAACATTGTTCTTCAAGCCACACGTGAAATAAAATGTTATTTCTAGAAAGCAGGAAGCATTAATTAGGACAGTCATATTTGCAATGAGGTGTTAAATAATTATTGGCAATCAGTTATTCAGCTATATGCTGTAATGGTGTGGTAAGCAAATGTCACATCATGGCTGAAAGCAAGCAGATGGCTACTAAAGCACCCGAGGTCGAAGACTGACAATTGTAAAACTAACCTAAACTCAACAGAGTGAAAGAAAGTTAGTGACTTGGATGAATACAATTATGTGTAGTCGAAACTAGATAGTTGACTGGTCAATCAATGGTGATTCATCATCTCAAAACACAGGTGGGGCATATCTGATAAATTAAACACCATGCAGTTTCCTTCAAGCCCTAGAGAGACTGTGAACAATGAAACAGAGTGGACATTGCTGCAGAATGGAGTTGTACAACCTTTGAATATTACTTTGGTGTTTCCAATAATAATTTTCAAAAAGAAGGAAAGTATGCCAAGTTTTGTTGTTGATTTTGGATGGGTGAATGCAGTAACTTGTATTGAAGACTTTCCTTTATCATGAACAAATGAATGTCTGGATACATTAAAAGTTTCCATTGGTTTAACATCCTGGATCTGGCATTTAGATACTGGAAAGTCTTGCTGGATGATGAAAGTTGGTCTAAAATTAACTTAGCAAGACAACTTGTATGAATTCTGTTTCATGTGACTTGGCCTGTGCAATACATCAACTGCATTTAAGCCATGAATGGAACTTATACTCAAAGCACTGTGATGGGAGTGATGCCTGACCTACTTCAATATTTCTTTTCTTCTTTTTTTTTCTTTTTTTCCTTTACCATGCACTGAAATGGGAGTAATATCTGATTTATGTCAATGATGTTTTGATGTTTGATCACTTGTTTGGGTTCACATCTGAAAACCTGAAGACTGTGTTCCATTGCATATAAAAAGTAGGCTTCAAGTTGAAATGAACATGTTCCTGCATCTAAAGAGAAATCACCCAAAAGGAAACAAGAAGTTAATCACTCTTTTGCTTTGTATCATATCAGTAATATATCATGACCAACTTCTCATAGAAGCAGCACTTTTGTAAACTCTCACAACAGTAGTAGTGCACTTTTAATAGAGTGAGGAATATGATCAAGCATTTTTATTACTAAAACCTGTTTTAGTTGATGTTCCAGTAATGGCCTTTTTATGTTAGATCTTTGAGTTTTTATTAAACACTGGTACTAGTGACAACAGAGCTGGAACTCTACTGTAGAAGTTGCAGCATAAATGAGAACATGTAGTTGTATACCCTATCCATATGGTTATGTTGCAGATAGTGTACAAGAAATAAATATTTATTTACTCCAAGAAAGACTAGCATGGTAGTACCTTTACTGGAAACACATTGCCTTTTTCCTACATGATGCTTAATCACTTTCATTTGATAAACTGACCATCTGGTCCCATTATTATATTTATTCAATAAGTTACTGAGTTCAGTGATGTTGAGAAAACCCACTTGTAGAGAAATGTGTATGTAAAAACAGCTGGTTTGGGTTGAGAAAATTTTTTATATAAAGGAGTGAACAGCATTTCGACCTTCGTTGTGAGTCTGACGATGACCGAAGAAGGTCGAAACATTGTTCCCTCCTCTACATAAAAAATTTTCTCAACCAAACCAGCTGTTTTTGCATATATATATAAGTTACTGAGTTGTTTTTTTAATGTATTTGCTCTAGTATGTTGGCACAAATTTCAAACACCAGTCTCAAGTATGTTATTAGCCTTACATTTAATTTCAGCCATAGTTTAGTGGACATAACCATTGTGTTATCACTAGCACCAATTTCTCTTTGTTCATCATATCTGTAAATGTTTGGGTGTCAAACTAAAAAGCTGATTGTCCATTTTTATGAAACAACACTGGGACTTCATCTCTTATCACTGTTTAAGCTGCTGGTTTTGAGCATGGCTTTTATGACTTCATTACATGATATTGGTGCATTATACTTTTTATAGATTACACCATGAAACATCACTTGTGGAGGAATTACCAATTTGTTTGCCATATATACTTGTACAATCCATTTTTTCTGTGCTTTGTCAGCAGCATTGGATGGCTTTTCTATGGAAAGTCAGGTCACCAATTTTGCAAGAAAAAACTGATCAATAAACTTTGCATTATGAATGCCAATTCTAGAACCAAGATTAGAAATGATTACTTTCATTCTGTGGGTGATACCTTCTGTCATTTTTAACATTCTGAGCAATAGCGCATTTCCTACAGTGGACCCTCCTTGATGTCCCACCACTGAAGTAAAAAAAATTTTTTTGCCTAAATAGTCTAATATGTTTTGATGTAACATTTGTAGAACAAACTTGTAAAACTTTTATTTAATTAGTTTTTAAACCATAATTCCATTTGAGGGTGTTTGAAAAATGCTCATTTTTGTAACTAATGTGTTCTTGTACGTTGCTTGCAAATTATATTTATTTTGACTTGCAGATTTAATATTGGATTCCAGAAAAGAACACTTTGAACCTCTTTTGAAATTTGTCTCACTACGGAAAATTCCTTCAAAATGCTCTGCACTTCCTAAATTGAACTAGAGATCCAATTCTTCTTTAACGTCCATGACTATTTGGGAAAATAAAGTTGGTTTTCACTGGTCATAATGGTGGTTTTACACAGAGGGGTTTAAATATTGCAAGATTCATAAGAGTATTTGTCATTCCTGTGTCTACCAGAACTTAACCTCTATCTGCATATTATATAAGAACGTCCTAGGTGTTCTTCCCGTTTTAGTGGTATAGGAATTATGAAAAACGTTTATCTCGTTTATATGTAGGTTTGGCATAAACATGTGATCCAAGAAATCATTGAAGTTTTCTCGATTTTTCTAGCTGCTTTTTTATTTGTTTTCTGTGCAAGAGGATATAATACTTACATCACACATGTGTGCTGAAATATTCATTTACTATTATATCGAAGATACCCAAATGGACAATGTCTGTATGTTAAATATATATGTAAAAACGGCTTGTTTGGGTTGGGAAATTTTTTTTACGCAGAGGAGCGAAAAACGTTTCGTCCTTCTTCGGCCATGGTCAGGTTCACAAAGAAAGAAAGATGAAGCTGACCACATGTTTGAAAGGGGTTGTGTGACTGAGTGTCGGAATGTAAAGGACGTGCTTAGATGTAATAATATAAACGCAAACTAACGTGGCAGAGGTTTAGTTTAGAGAGAGAAAAAAATCTTCTGATTTCTCTCTCCAACTGGGGTGTTCAGGAACGTTGTGGTTCCTCTTCGTCCCCTTTCGTGAATTGTTATTATGTAATAATATAATAAATGATATAAAATTATATATTCAAACATCTAAGCACGCCCTCTACATTCCGACACTCAGTTACACAACCCTTTTCAAACATGTGGTCAGCTTCCGGTCAGTTACCTTTTTTTTTTTTTTTCTTTGTGAACCTGACGATAACCGAAGAAGGTCGAAACGTTGTTCGTTACTCTACGTAAAAAAAAAAAAAAATCTCAACCCAAACGAGCCGTTTTTACATACATATTTTTCTATACAAGTGGGTTTTCTCCACATCACTGATAATAGCTGCATGTTGCAGCCAGCGAATGATGTAAGAAAGTAAGGGCCACGATATCATGCATTTGGTTTTCATCATAATTAACATGTCCATTTCATGGAAAAAGTATAAGAGCTGATTCACCCAATAAAGATTTGGGCCCAATGTTTATGTTCTTGACAATTTTTTTACTTGGCTTTTGTATTTTTTTGTGTTATTAGATTTAGAATAGCAGATCTACAATGGTAACCATTTAGTGTGCAGCTCCTTCGAGTCGTTTTGACAGAGACTGTTTGTTGTAAGTTAATGTTAAGTTCTGTTCACTCTTTCAACCCTATAGCATTTTATTTACGTGTCTATGTTCGTATTACTGCTGTCACTGTATTTTATTTTATTTTTACAAGCACTGTTATGTATATTTGTTGTTTTATTTTTTCTATATCCATGCTGACATCGCTGGTTTTTTTTGCGACACATTTATTAGTTTAGGGGTTTTTATGACTAAGAATCCAGTTAGACATTTACGTAAAACTAAGCATCTTTGGATGTGCGACAGGTCTCTTTAGCTTGACATTGTTTAATTTTTTCTCTAAAACAAACAAAAAATAAAACATCGTGATATTCCTATACAGACCATTTCAACAATTAAATTACCTCATATACATTTTCTTTTAGACATACAATAACTTTGAGTTAAAAAAAGTGAGATGTTTCCATTATTTTCTTTGTTAGTTTATGGTTAAGCACAAAGCTGAAAAATGAGCTATCTGTGCCGCTCACGGGTATCAAAATCCGTATTCTAGTGTTATAAGTCCACATACTTGCCGCTGTGCCATTAAATGCCTATTATGGTGTCAAACCCTCTACTTGACAAGACTCAACAAAACTTCATATTTTTATTTATTTAATAAACATGTTTATTGCAATATTTTTTGTTCGAAAACAAATAGTTTGCGTTAACATAAATTTCTTCAGTTTCAAAATGAGACTTTAGATCTCTGTCTCATATAGGGTCGATGTAGTAAACGTCATCAACTACTAGCTTATAAGTAGTAGAACGAAATTAGGTGGTACGTGTCATTGTGTAGTTTCATATTAGTCGTTGGTAACTGTGTTTTAGTTGGGGAAAATAAATTATATCAAGATGTGGTGTGTAAATTACTTTGGCACGCAGTAAATTGAAATCACGTGTACTGTGACAGTGGAAATAACCCAAACATTGTTAATTAATTAAACTTTAAACGTGATTTCTTAAAAGTATAATCGATTGTACTAGTGCTATTTAGTGACTACAACTACAACTACTAGGTACAGTAGATGAAACTTTTGACATTGTTCTTAGTGGTTACTAATAATACTATGTATCTTTAATTTCGAAGTTCAACCGAACTTTTCCAGATACCGGAAGACTAGTGTTGTTATGTAGAAGTTAGACTGTACTTTGAAGTTTGTGATAATTATGTAAGTTAGTGCAAGTTTCAATTGTTTACTACTAATACTAGGTTTACGGTTATTTAATGTTTAAATTTAATATATTTTATACTTACATTTATACCTTAACCTCAGGTTAAATAATAACTTAAATTATCTGACATATTTACAGAGGATGTGTAAAATGTGAATTTAATCTTTGAAAGTAAAGGAGGTTTATACCAGTCGCTGTAATAAAAAGTAACATTATTACTAGTAATAACATGCATACACGTATGTATAAAGAATTTTAATAGAGCAATGTAACTAGGTTTTTGTTTTACCTCATTTATTTATAATTAATTTTGTGTTAATTAAAATTCTATTTGGACAACAGATGTGTATTTTTTCTTGTTTAAATAAATTTAAATAAAACTTGACAGACATTGTTTTTTGTACTTAGGGTGTGTATGTAAAGTAAAATTAAAGTTGATATACAGCAATTATTATATTTAGCAGTGAATATAAAAAAAACTTTATAATAATTATCAAAGAATGAGGAGTTGAGTTACATGTGAGGTCTTAGAATATATTGCTCTTACTTATTGAATTGTGTATAAACATAACTAGGTGTATCTGCTGTTTTGGCATCAAAGAAAATTTCTGTAGAACAAATATAATTTAACAATGATAGGGTTAAAGAATATCAGATGGAAAAAATATGCAAGCCTCTTTCTCTAATGTATAAAATAGTTATGTTGGCACAAAAAATAAAAGATTTATTAAATACAACACAAGGTTAACAAAATACTCAATGCTAATAAAAGAATGTTTAGCCATGTTTTTGCAAGTAAGCAAATTAATCTTGAAATAAGCTTAAATAAAAAATGCAATATTCTAAGTATCAAAATCACACAAAAAATGATAGTCATTGTGAATTAAGAAAGAAATGAAGAAAACCTAGTTTATAAAAATATTCACAATAATTGTTAGATGTTGCTCAAAGAAATAATGTTAAATCACAAGTAATATATGGAGGGAGTATTTTCAATAACATATTTTAACAAGTATTATATTTCATATATTTCATTTTGAGAAGAATCTGATCTTTCATCTCTCTCTCTATTTCTTGTATTTGTAACTTTAAATCTTAAGGCTTGCTTACAAGACCACAAGATTACATGCCAAATACTTTTTTTATTGTACCTTGAACATAGTGCACTGGGAAACATACATCCCAGCTGCAGTGAATGGGTTAACATGAACTCCTTGTTGATATTTTAATATAAACATGATTTATTTATTTTTTAATGTTTGTTGGGATTCAGGGCAAATAATAAAACAAGTGATAAAATCTTAACTAAAACAGTCATTAGGCAATGCTTATGTTTGAGGATTTGAAAGTTGCTAATGATACTTTATAGTTTTTAAAGGGAGTTTTCCTGCATAGTATAGGCTACCAAATCTTACTTGTGTAGTGGAAAAAATTGTATATCATCTGATAAAATAAACTTTGCAAAGTTAAAACATATCATAAAGTAAAAGGTATCATGGGTTCACTAAATGTAAAACTTTATCTTGGACTTGCTAAGTGGAGGATGTAATTGGTATTGATTTGGTATACTTAAGTTTTAAAAACACTTGGTAAAGAGCTACACAAAATATTAGCTACAGAATTTAATCTGGTAGGAGTTTGCAAAAACTAATTAATTAGACTACAGGGTGGATGGTAGGAGAAACAAAAATGTTGTTATTAAGGAATTCCAATGAAATTGGACCCTTGTTGCTATTGGAGTACCCCAAGAATCGGTGTTTGGTTCTTTTGCTCTTTCTTATTTATGTAAATGATATTGATAGGGGCATAATTATTAAATTAATATAGTTTACTAATGACATTAAACTCTTAGGTATTTCTGGCTGTTTTAAGGATGTTGAGGTATTACTGAATTAGAACTGGACAATTAGGGGTATTTGCTAATCAATGCATAAGTGGCCTCATTTATTAATATAGTGTTTCTTGAGCCAAGCGATGTACAAATGAAAAAAAAAAAAAAAAGTTAACAGCAAGTGCCTCTGAATAGTTGCTTTTGCTTTAGTCGGCAGATCAACAGGAAAAAAAAAATTGTTGGTGGCAGTTACAACTGCCACAAACTGCCAAAGTTGTTTTTCCTGTAGTTTGCATTTTGAGAAGATAAAGTTGTCAAATTCAAAATTACTGAAAATTTATTAATAATAAATAATAATGACAGTAGTTTGTTTATTTGGATAGTTGGAATAATAAAAAAAATACTAATAATTGGAGACACTGACTTCAGTTAATGAATATAATTGTAATTGTTTAGTTTATGTGAAAGTTAGGTAGTGAATAAGTCACTTAATCCATCATAGCAGTGTTCTGTTGGTAGTTGTAAAGCCAATAGGATTTCAGGGTGTTTTCATAGACATAATTAATATGATTTAATAGTGACAGTGATACAAATCACTAGTTAGATCTCACTTAGAGTACTGACTTCTTGGAAAGGGTTCAGAGTTATTCTGGGGATGGAAGGGTTATCTTATGGGGTTAGGTTAAAATAACTTAGTGTCTTTTGAAAAAATGAATGTTATTGAAGTAAATATACAAAATTATTTGGAATTCAGTATAATAAAAGCTGTGTTTTTAAGACAATAAGATGAAAGGATATTTCTTGAACAGACTAGGTCCTGGTTAAGACAGTTTCATTTTTCTGTCAGAACAAGTGGCCTATGGAATGTGTTGCTGTTAGTAGTACTAGTGGTTGCTGGAACTTTTCAAGAGTTTAGTAGGAAAATATTTTTATTTCCTGAAAAATAAATGCTTGTTTTAAATTTAAAATTGTCTCAGATGTGGGTGTACAAAAACAGACATAAGACCACTTGAACTTTTGAACTGTTATATTTTGCATAATTTTCAATTTTTTTATCTGTAGTATAGCAGGAATCACACACAAGCACCATATTTACAGAAAACAGCAACAGGTTCTCTGATAAACATGCCAGTTGAAGGAGGGGAGACAAGTAAAGACAACAGAACCCCTGTTAATCTTGGTCATAACTATATTGAAAGTGTAGCTACTTCACTGATCCGAGAATTTCTTGCTCGAAAGGTAAGAAGATTTTAAATAAATGTTTGAACAAATTAATGCACTTGAAGCTGTTTGGCCATACTCATTGGAAGGTTGATTCAAGTAATATGTTGAATGTATAGCTTAATAAAAAAATATTCAACTGATTCAAAATCTAGTTAAACCTTACTGATATTTGTAGATGAATGTGAACTGTTTTGTTATAGCAATATCAGAATGTACAACCAATATTTAATTGTGCCTTATTATTTTAGTTAAATATTATAACAATTATGAACAACTCCAGTTTACTTAGGATGAAAGCTTAGAATTATACTTGTATTTTTCATGGAGGATTTTAAAAAAATTGAATAATTTACAGTTCTTTAAAGACATTATGGAAGCCAATGCTAGTTGAAGTGGACACTTCCTTATATTTAATAACTAGAAATTTAAATATAACTTGCTAATAACAAAACTATTGTATAAAAGTTTTGAAGCTAGTATTTAAAACAAAATACATAACATTTCCTCACAAGTTAACTACAGAATTATGTTAAAATTAATTATACCTCATCTTTTATAAAATGATATTAATGTTCTTTTAGGTTAATAAAGAATGCTTTAAAAATATTTACTTATTATTCAGTGAGAGATATCATTGTTATTTTAATCCATTTTGTCTTTCATTCTTGGGCCAAACTCTGTCACTATGAAATCTTAATTACAGGAAGTGTCACTAACTCATTAGACCTGAGTTTAAATTAATATTTTAAACTTTTTATATTTCAGTGTTTTTGTTCAATAACACAGTTATCTGAGCTAGAGAATATTTGTATTTGATATTTTCTTTGTACTGAATGAAACAACTTGCAGAGATAACAATAAAAAAACTATACAGTTATATTTGTTAGTACTATTGATTTACTTATTAAGGAAATAAGAATCTTTGGAAAGCTTCTGTTATATATTTCTAATACTATAATTATAAAAATAATTATGTTATTGATAAAATGGTTAAAAAATAAGGTGATATTAAACTATTGTACAGAAAATGTATTGTTCATAAATGTTTTTGTACAGCCTGTACACATATTTGTATGTACACTTATAAGCTGCTCCAAATATACAGTTTGATCCAGAAGTATTTATTTCACAACCTTGTAAGGCTCATTAAGTTACTGATCATGACCTGGTTTATTAACAGAACAGGTACATAACAGTTTATTTAGTTGGGTATGTATTTGTCTTCTGATGTGCTTGATAGGTAAGGTTGTACTTCTGGTTTGGTCATTCAAGCATGATATGCAGTTGTTTTACCTGTAGATTAGTTTTGTGTGAGTGGATTTTCCTACCAAAACAATTAGGTCATCATGGTTATCAGGGTTGTTTACCTCAGTTTCATGCCTTGAGGAAATCTGTGACAGTAAATATGCTGTATGAATAAAGCAGGAACTCTCATGTTGCTACTGAAACTTAAATTATTTATGAACTGCAGTATTTAAGTAAAAAACAAATGTTTACACTATAAATTATAAATAATTTGATCTACAGTGTATATGTCAGTTAATAAAAAAAGTTGTGTGGTCATTATAATATGTTTCATCCTTATGTTTGACAAAGTAAGTTTCCAGCATTTATAATTGAAGTAAAAGAAGTTCATGTTCATGACAATAGTGACGTCATATTAACACAAACACATTTAAATTTTCCTGATATGCTGTTAATAATTATGAAGTATAATATTGAAATACTGTTTATCTTGTCTTTGAGGAAATTCCTCTCACATATTATTTGTTCATAAATGTACTTTTATGTTTAAGGAGGTGGCTAATTACTTATAATAATTATGTATTTACTCTTTTGTCATATATGTAATTTTGACCAAGATTGTAACTCAGGTTAATGTAATACATGCATATAAGTGCAGAAAGGTTGAATGCTATTTAACAATATCTACATATTTGTGCAGAATGCGAATGCTAAGAGTTACAATAAATTAAAGAACAAATAGTTAAGAAATAATTTAAAGGCAAGTCTTATTGCAATGTTCCTTTACAATAAGTTGAATTTTTTAAAGATATAGGTTTTTTACTCAGTATTTTCACTTATTTTTGTATGGAAACTTATTGGTGTATCTGGTGCAATGGGAAAGTTAGAATAATATTTGGTATTGTGTTTTATCATGGAGGATTAAAAAAAATTACAAAACCAATGTTTATGGGAATGCATTAATGTATTCCAATATATTTATTTTAGATACATTTTCAATATATAAAAGGAAACAATTGCACCAATAACAAAGTATAGTTATATATGATTGCAATTATAGACATAAATGTTAATTAATTTCATAATTTGTTTTTATTGAAAATTGTGGAGGTACTGTAGTGAAAGTAGTATTTATACAGAAGTTTGGGGAGGTGCCACACTGATTATGAATATACATGTACTTTAATGTCCAATTGGATGTCACCAGTATTCTTGATAAATTTCCCTGAGTATGTAACTTACACAAATAAAAAATAATTTTTATATGATAGAGCTTTCCAAACAAATATAGTATATTGAGGTTGCTTTAATTTTTTTCAGCAAACCAAGGAAATAAACTGTGGTGAGGTGTCAAACATAGCATATCATCAGCAAAAAAAAAAAATAATTTCAAAGCAATAACATGAACACTAACATTTAAAGTATGACTCAAACCTTTATTTTGATCAATTAGTAGACATTTATGTTTTGAAATGTTTGTTATTAGCTGATTGTCCCATAATTTTTTTCACACATCCAAAGTAACATGTCATCATAATTATGTGTTCTCTTTTACAGTTATTTAATTTCAAGACAATTACAAATTTTTCAGTAATTGAAATGATAAGAATGTAAAATCAATCTGAGAAACATATAACTTGATTTTATCATACTCCAAAACACATGGTATCAAGAGATATTTTGGGTGTCTCTATTTTGAGTTTGTGATGAAATTAATTTTTTAAGTATGTGATCTTGTTTATGCATATACCTAGTGAAGATGTTCAAATTATGTCATTTTGTTATATTATTATACACAACAGCTCAGACATTTATTGTTATCAGTAACTAAAAGGGTAAGAATAAATTGCATTCATCAACAAAAATCACTGGATGTTAAACAGCATGCACTCTCTTATTTCAGTTTTGCTTCAAAAGTTAATATCTAGAGTGCATAATGCTTTTTCTGCCATATTTAATTTCTGCCATATCCAGATGATTGGGTGGTGTTGGATATGATATGTATTAGTCACAAATCAACTTAATTTTCTGGAAGAAGAGTCCTTGAAAATGGGTTTACATAATAGGTGTATATATTAGTATAATGCTAAATTATAGTAAAAGTTAGTTTCATGATCTGTTTTGTTTTGAATTTTCACCCAACTCTACTAAATCTATAATTTAGTAGTGTAAGACAAGAGGGAAGGCAACTAGTCATCACCACCAACTCTTGGGCTGCTCTTTTACCAATAAATAGTGGGATTGACCATCAGATTATAATGTTCCTACAGCTGAAAGGGTGAGCATGTTTGGTGTGAAGAGGATTAAAATCCGTGACCCTCAGATTGTGAATCGAGTGCTTTAACTACCTGGCCATGCAAAGCTGCCATGTGTGATCTATGGAAGTAGTCTAATGTAAAATAACTATTATTATTTAGCCTACTATAGCTAAATTTAATGTAGAAATGTAAAGGAGATCACATTAATTACTACTTCTATCTTTGCTAATATACAGAAGTGGTATGCATTTTGGTGATGGTTTTCATACTTGTATTTTTAGAATGAATGGTAAACAAAGTTGGCAGCTAAAACAATTATCTCAGATAAAAAAGACAGCAAAAAGAGAAAACTTTCAGTTTTTTACTTTTTGCCTTTTTATTCTAAGTATATTAAAATCTGATATTGGAGAACATGTATAAAACAGTAGTCACTGTCATCAAGGCAGAAAAATATGAAAGAATGTAGCCTGATTGCTGGCTTATTCTCATGCTCAACTATGGGCAAAAGATTGCTTCATATAGTAACTAACTTTATACAATGTAATCCTCTCAGTGTGGGTTCCTGTACATGGTGAGCGGATCTTCCATAGAAGATCCCCTGTTTTTTCAGTTTTTACCTCCTCTGGGATCTAAACATCCATCCATGTGTTTACTTTGTGTGGCAACCTGTGAAGAGGAGGAGAGGATCTTGATGGTTGATGAGTTCGTTCCTAACACGCTGCTTTTGTTTTGAACTCTTGTAGATGGGCAGCATTTTCATTATTGGTACTCCTACCTATTTTTATGCACCTAGTCAGTCTTTTACTGCTATTGATCTATCTGCTCCCCTTCACTTTGCTCTCATTTTCCTTGAGGGGTTTGACAATAACCCATGGGGCAGTAATAATTTTCCTGTCATTTTGAGGAGGACCAGCTATGGTCAGTGTCATCTAACCTGTATGCCATGGTGGAAACTGGTCCTCTTTCACTGCTCTCTCAAAACTTGATCCTGCCATCATCTCTATGCTATTGATGGATAACTGTGTGGCAGCAGTAACTGACTCTATTGTCCAAGTAAGTGGCTGCTCAGTTTATTCCTAAAATCTCGACACATTTTTTATGGTATTCTTGTCTATGTTGGGATACCTTCTTTAGGTATTCCACTTTCCAACAGGCTCATGCACATGTTTGGCAGGTAAGATGTCAAAGCCAGAAGAAATCTTGAATTAAGTTTACAACTAGAATTTCTTCTGCCACTAGTTCCAAAGTCATATGGGACAAGATTCAGCAGATTAGTGGGCATTATACTTCTGCCCCCCTTTCAATCTTGCTTCCAATGGCCAGGAAGTTACTGATGCCAAGGGTATTGTCAATACTCTCAGCAAAAACTTTTCTCATACATCTAGCACTTCTGCCTAATCCCCCAACTACTTAGCCATCAAGACTCTGGCAGAGTGATCACCTCTTTCCTTTCAGGTTGATCATCTCTGTGTGCATAATCAACCCTTTACATTGGTGAAACGTAAGCTTGCTCTTCATCAGTCTGGCTGTACATTAGTCAGACCTGATGATATTCACTGCAAGATGCTGTGCTATCTTTCTCCTGCCTCTCTTGCTATTCTTCTGTTTGTTTTTAACCAGATTTGACAGGAGAACACTTTTCCTGATGCTTGGCACCATGCTATTTTCCTCCCATTTTCTAAGCGTTGGAAGGATCCAAAGATTCCTTCAAACTACCATCCAGTTGCTTTGACAAGCTGTTTCTTTAAGGTCTCAGAGATGATGGTTAATGCTTATATTGTTTGGTTTGTTTAATCGAAGAATCTTCTCTCATCCATCCAGTATGGTTTTCGATAACAAAGCTCTACCATGGACCACCTGATTCAACTTGAAACAACAATCAAGGAATCCTTCCTTAAGCAACATCTTGTAACTTTATTTTTTGAATTTGCAAAATTTTATGCTACTACGTGGAGGTATGGCATCGTGTGAGACCTCATATGGCTTGAGTGGCCACATGCCCATTTTTATTTAAACTTTTTCAATGGACCAGTGATTCTAAGTCCATGTGGGTTTGACACTTTCCTGTTCTTCCCTACATGAATTTGGATTCCCTCAAGCCTGTGTCACACTTTTCATTAAAAAGTAGCCTTTTCAAATAAAACACTTGTCTCAAACAGAGCTTTAAATAAACCTTCATGTCTTTTAAAGTTGTTATTCTATGAATGCATGTATTAATATTTAATATTATACATATTGATTTTTTTTACTTCATTCTTTTCATACATAATATAGTGGTTGGCTCCCTGAAAACATCAGTTGTATAAAGTACAAAGTATTAAGTATATACTTGTTACTTTCATTAAATTTTTATATATCATTGGCTTATAATTCTTGTTCCACCCTTTAAGCTTTTTAAGAAAACACCATATGCTTATATGAAAGTTAACATCAAGGTGTAATGATAACTGTTTACACTCGAATTATGATGTTTTTAGCATATGTAAAATATAGAAGAAACAAATTGATGTTTCAATACCCTTTTGACCTTTCAAGTACATTACTTAGAATTTACAAAAGCTTCAAATTCAGTATCCCAAGCCATCTTTGTTGTAGGCTGGCAAGGGAATAATAATAATAATAATAACTTCCAACAGATTGCTTTGAGTAGACCTTCTTTCCTTTGTAAATCTAATGTGTGTGTGTTTTGTTTTTAGTATTTTTGTATGTGTACAGCTTTAGTAGTCAACAGGAAAGGTTTCAAAGTGTTGTTTAAACAGAATTTGTACTGTTTAAGATGTCTTTTACCTGAATATTATATTAGGGTCTTGTGCAATTCCTTGAAATCCCTTTTATGAATCACTATTATAGTTTATAATAACTGTATCTACAATTGAAAAAAATATATTTTTTTGCAAAAACTATATCTGTTTATTGTGGAACACAAAAAAAGAACACCTTTATATTATTAATTTAATTAATTTGAAAACTTATTTTATTTAAAAGAATATAAGAATTTTAGTAGTTTGTATTAAAAATGCATAATTGGCATACATAATTGTGATGTGTACACAATAATTGTGATGTATGCCAATGTATAATAATTATCTAAATAATTATCATACACTGTAAGATGTGACTAATTATAAATCAGTTAAATAGGTTTATGTGGCCATTAGTACAACTGAAATTAACTTGAGTAAATTAGTTGAATTAAACATTTATTTAAACATAAAGGTAATGTATTATTAGATAAGTTGTCACTTGTTGTTTTGAATTTATGTTATTGTTTTGGCATGAGATAGATGGAGACCACTGTTAGATAACAACTTTATGTGCAACAAGGAACCATTTGGTTCTTCTAGATTGTATATGCCTATCCACATTTGGGAAACAGAAAAATGTAAAGCCATCCTTTACTTTTTAGAAAGTCATTGATTCTTCTCTTGAACTCTTATAAAATGCTGACTTCAACTGCTGCCTATAACAAGTTATTTTACAAGTCAGCCACCTTGTTAGAAATATTAATATACTGATATTAATTATTATTTTTTTCTTGGATTACTTTTTATTTTTTCTTGTAATCAAACTATAAGATTATGGAGCAAATATTTCAGAGTCTGTAATTAGTTTTTTTTTAACTGCAATATTAACAGTGTGAATATGTTTCTATAAATAACCAGAATTTTATCAGTACCAAAATAAAAGTTTAAGTACTTTGGGCATACGAGACATATTAAAAATAATATTTTTCATAAATTACATTTTGTTGACTTTATTGAATATGGCTTTTCATGCTCACTTCTCAGAAATCTCCTGATTTTCAGACTCTCTTCTAAAGGATTTGTTTTGTTTTCTTTAAATGATGACTTGAGTTAACTCAGTCTCATCAATATGAAAATGGTAAAGGGATATGTACTGTAGACACTATATGTGCTAAAACAAAAAATAAAATTACCACTTTTCATGAATTAAGTTTTGTAAAACTTGATAAGGTTTCTCATATTCACATTTCTGAAACCTCCTGAGATTCAGACCTTTCTTCAAAGGATTTGTCTTGTTCTCTTTAAATGGCAACTGTAATTATTAAAAGCAGTGTTACCATCATTGTATGTCACATGGGTGGTTGTATTTTACATTCTTCATTTGAACCCAGGACTAACAACAACTTGATTCTGTGACTTCTGCTAAGCTTGTCTTGTCTTTGATATATATGATCACTTTATTCCACAACATTTCTATGCTTCTGATTCTTCTATTCCTGATGAGGAACAATTAACACTTGTTTTTGTCCTCTACTGCTCTAATAACCCAAGTGTGGAATATTTATTTCTTTGCTCCATTTGTGTTTGTTGATTATTGACTGAGTTTCTTGCATACATCTTACCTTCACAATATGTGTCTTCTCTTTTTTTTCACTTTATTGATTGTTGCAGATTCTTTCAGTCTGCTTTGTGTTGTTGTAACATCTTTTCCAAACTTACTCTTTTCTGTGGCTTTTAGTTGGAATTCTTTTCTAGAACTCCAGGCTTGGAAATTTTCTTATTTCTTGTATTTTGACTTTCTTTTGCTCTTGGTCTTTCATATTTGTCTTTTGCTTAATCACCTTATTAGGTTGCTCTCTTCTTCATCATTCTGAGACTCTGCATCCCTACTCCAGTAGCTTTACTGGGGAAGGACCCACTAACCTATTCCTTGTGATGCTTTTTTGTACATGTTATCTGTTTTTCAGGTCATTGTTTTCTTTGTTTCTGGGACTTGCTTCATTGGGATGCATTATTTTCTGGAGTCAAATACCCTCAGTTCTGTCTGAAGGAATTTCATTTTACATTCATCCTTCATGCAAAGCTTTCTAGGGAGTTTCTCATCCTTTGACCTTTTCTTGGTGACCCTTTCCCATTAAGCCACTTTACTTTGGAATTGGTGAGCAGTTGTTTCTGGAAATCATCTGTCAGTTTTGGTCCTGTGAGAACTTGGCACATTCATTTTTTTCAGTCTGTTGATCTGTTTTGCAAAAGACCCTATGGGCTTCACAGATTTTCTCTCAAGGCTCACACCTGTCTGTTTTAAGTTATATTCTGAAAATCACACTGAAAATGCACTGGTTTGGTCTGCATTTCCATTATTATTCAGAAATGTAGTAATTCTGCCCTGTTAGGAAGGCATCGTGTTGTTTGATCTTCTTTGTGAGTGTGCTCATTTGGATTAACTGATCAGGGTTCTAAGTATATGTTGATTCTCATTCAGTATCTGATTCAGTTGAGTCTTTATCACCTCATTTGCTGGGTGATCTCTAACTTCTCCTCTACAAGTTTGAGAAATGAAGCTGTTGGTATTCCAGGCTCATATGTCATTTTATTGTTATGCATGAGTTTCTGTCTCTTTGGGATTTCTCATTTATTTTGTGTTACGTTCTGTGGATTCTGGTAGATCACTGTAACATACTTGTAATCTACTATCTTTTCTCATTTCTCTACTTCCATTTTATCACCTCTTGTTATTGTTTTGGTTCACATGTTCTCATGTTATTCTGACATCCAACTTTTTCCATTTTACCTGAACTAACTAGCTAGGTAAGCTTCTGTTCTGGATGCCTTCAACATTTTTGGTGTTTAGTCTCTTATGAAATGCACTTCCTACATCAGTTTCTTTGAGATATTAGAACATTCAGTCTATATGCCACAATCATTTGTTACATAGCTTCTGTTTTAATCTCCAACAATTCTACTGTCATTTCTTACATCAGTTGATGCAGAAGTACTCTAAGAACCTCTTCTTCATTATTTTCAAGCTCCAGTTTTGGAATTACCAAAATAATGTTTATTCTGGAAGCATGGAATTTGCTGACAGATCATTTGTCTCACCTTTTCAAAATTCTTCTGGTAGAGTAGTCTTAACATATTTTGTTGTTTCTGTAAATATGTTCCCATTTTTGGATTTCACTTATCCATGTATTTGTGGTTCTTTACACAAAGCTTACACATTTTGGTGAAGATTCTTGAGTTTTGATGGTATTTCTTTTGAGTCTGAACTGATCTGCCCAATTTATTTATACCTGTTTTCCTCTTTAATTTTTCCCCAAGGTGTTGACTTTAATTCACAACACCCTTTGCCAGTCTTTTTTCATTGTTTCTCTTTGGTCAGCTTAATCATGATTTCTGCTCCTTTGTTTCTTGGTGATCCCATGGTCTATATCTCATTCTTTTTTATATATACATCTGCTTTGGACATCCATCATTCACCATGATGTTTCACACCTTTATATGTAACTTTTGTTTAGGCCTGTACAAGATGGGCAGGTTTTTCTCAGAAAGTATTACACTTTTTCTTACTCTTGCTGATCCTCCATCCTTGTCATGTATCACCACAGGTGATCAGTTGATTAATGTTAACTTATCTTTCACTCTCTCCAATCAGTTTTTATCTTTTTCTTTTTTCTTTTTTACCTGGGTTTTGAAGTGTGGCATTTTCAATTCTCTGATTGTATGTTACAGTATTGGTTTTTTCGCTACCTTTCATCTTTTCTATGATTTTCACTAACTTCTGAGCTTTCCTAATCAATTACTTTCCTCATTCAAGTCTTCTTCTTGAAGGGAATTTCTGTTTATTTTTCTTGGTTTTAACATGTCCTTTTCCCATCTTGAGATGTCTTATTCTCACTTGCAGGAGGCATCACTCTTGATAATTTTGCATTGTATGATGCCCTAATGCATTAGCACATCAATAGTTTAATTTTCTTTGCAGATTACTACTTCCTTCTCCACACCTGGCTGCTTGAAATGTTTATTGGATGTTTTCTTCAATTACTTTTCCTTCCTCTTTTTTTTCTCTGTATAGGTGTTCAAACAACGATCATCTCTCTCCTATGTTATGTTTGGGCAGTTTACCATCATCTCACTTGTACTGCTCCTTTTCAAGACAACAAGTTTGGTCTTTTTTTTTCTCTTTTAATTCTTCTCTTGATGTACTTTCTTTCACTGATTAAAACCTAGATTACTTATTCCTCTGTGGGAGATCACTCATGTCATCTTTTTCATGTAATTTCATCTTGTGAATTTTTCTGTCAATATTTTTTCTTGTATTCATGTGATATTGCAGACAGGTATGTGAATGACCATGATACTTTTATTTCACTTGTACCACATTGTACTTTCACTGCACTGGGTTGTCTTCCTGTAGTTGCTTTTTTATTTTCTGATCTACCCAGAGTTTCTAAAGATACAAATTGTTTATTATTCCTTTTTCTTGCAGAAAAAAGAAAATAAACGCTTCAAACTAAAAAGTAAAGTGTGTTTGTATGTACTGGAGATGATGGAACCAACCACACTCCTGGTGCCACATCACAGAGAGTACTTCTTTCTCCCAAAATTTACATCAAATAGGAGATAACAAAAAGTGCTTATCTGTCCCCTGTCCAGTGTGTGCTATTGAAATGAGGTTTACCACAATACTACTGTGACAGTGTATATATTAGTTTTAAAACTATACAACATGTGCTGGAACAAAAACAGCACCAAATGCAGTTTTCAGCCTTTGTTTATGGCTAGCTCATGTTGTGATTTTATTCAGTTTAATCTATTGCACAGTTTCTCAGTTTGATACATTGTAGAGATAATAGCTCATTTTTGTTTAGTCTATGCACCTTTATTGTGCTCTCTCTTGTATGGATCCTTCCACCCTTTTCTTCTAGTGGAGTGGGAGAACCCTTGCTTTCCCAATGCCAAACAGCTGAGAGGTCTGTGTGAAGAGTCTCCCTTATGGCTAGCATTATCGTGCTGGTATGAGATTGAATGAACACGCCCCTTGATCAGAATTAAGATAAGGTTGTTTACCTTGAATTATAGTACAGGCTACACTCTGAATCTCTACATTGAGAACCACACAATACCCAGTGATACAGGTTGGAAGGATTCATACCTGCTTGTGATTATCCTGGTTGGTGTATCTTGGATTTCCTACATATGATATGGATTGACTTGTGGTTATAGTTGCATTGAACATACTTTATCTGCTAACTCCTTGAAATGTACAAGCCAGTTGAACAGCCTTTACATTGTACCAATGGGATAACTTTAGCAAGAAATTATTTTGACAACTTTTCTGCACTTCCATTTGCATACTTTGTGTATTAGTAAATTTAATAATTTTGAAAATACATATTTTGTTGTTGTTGTTTTACATTATAGAGTTTGAGTTCAACCTTAGAAGTGATGGACCAAGAACTACCTCGTGATTCTGAAAGTATCTCTAATCGTGCAGTTTTAATTCATGAGCTACATCTTGAAAAACTTGTGTTTAAGAACAAGGTGAGCAAGACATTATTAATTATTTTATGACTAATGTTGAGGCAACAGGTTGTACTGAACACATGGAGGCCATGTTTCTGTATTGTTTGTCACATTTTAAGAAGCATAATTCATTAAAAAAGATAAAAAATATTTTTAGATGTATATATTTTATATATATATACATATTATGCATATATTGTATAAATCTTTTCATGTAACTTTTCTTAATAATTATAGAGAGATATTCAAGTTTGTGGATTCTCAGTATAGTTTAGAAATTTTTCAATTTCAGGAGCCGTCCTGTTGTTTCATTAGCATGATCTGAGGCTTAAAGAAATATAAAACGTGCAGTAGCACAAATGAAGTTTTGCAAAGACTCGACCAATAAAAAAAAAAAATCTAACAAAAACATAACTCTTCATGGAAGTGATCAGGATGTGTAATGAAAATTAGAGTGTATGCTGAAATAAAAAAAAAATGTGCCCTAAAAGTGTTAAAAGGTTTTCAGAGTTTTGATCAGATGCACTACTTTTTTATAAGGAAACTTAAGTGTGAATAAGTAAAATCAAGTAAACAATAAAATGCTGGTACAGTCAAGTCAACAGAGTTGATTTCTTTGTAACATATTTATCATGATGAGTTATTAAACTAGGTATGGTAGAACAGATTACCATTTGTGTTTATACAGTTACATTAAATCATCAATTATATCCACTGTTGTCATTTACCAACAACTTTACTGCAACTGCCTATTCATCTTTCACAGAATTATTTGTATCATTGTGCTGTATGGCTTTAAACATAGTGACAAGTTATAATTTTTATTTTATTAAAAACATTGAATGTTTTCAATATGAGCATTTTTACAAAAACAAAAAAATGTTTTTGTTTTGTTCTACTACTATGTAGCTGATCAGGTAGTGAGCTTAACAAGTAACTATCCACACACTAAACTTCAATTTCTTAGCAATTTAAAGAAGAAATATCAAGTTAAGAAGTATGAAGGCATTTACCAATGTTCTTTCTAAAGGCAAAATTGAAGAGTTCAGACTCCCTTTGTACATAAAAGGTTCATCATTTTATTTAACCATACAACAACAACATTAACATGTACACAATGTTTAATTATTAGTAATCTTGCAACCAAATATTTGTTATTGATAATAAACTTAAAATATTTCCTGATGATATATTTTGAGATGAAACCTCATCTGCTAGCACAGGATAGCTTGATTCCTTTGCACATTTTCCCAAAAGATTTGTATGCCAC
This sequence comes from Tachypleus tridentatus, assembly GCF_004210375.1. Taxonomy (NCBI): domain Eukaryota; kingdom Metazoa; phylum Arthropoda; class Merostomata; order Xiphosura; family Limulidae; genus Tachypleus; species Tachypleus tridentatus. The sequence goes on along the minus strand of NC_134836.1, from coordinate 81,011,088 downwards.
TAGCCTTGAGATACCTTCCACTTAAAAAACACATTCTTAATGTGACCTATACTAGTGCATAATGTTATCATCACATGATGATAGTCTTCTGCCAGAAGAAGGGCTACTCAACCTCCTTTGCACAGTAGCTCCCTCTCAGTTTTTACTTGAATTAACTTCATTTTTTCCTTGTCTAAAATGGATGTGCTCCAAAATTATGAATCAGTTACTTGAAAAGTATATTAGTTTACAACTGTGTTAGTTTATGTTTACCTGGTTTATTGTTTGTGTTTCTTTAATTTAACTTAGAAAAACAAAAACTTTTGGTGATCACCTGCCATTATGACTTCTTGCATATTAGTAACTTCCACTTCTTTTTATGATAATGACAATGTTCTTAACATGGGGCCTATGTCTACTGGAGACTTTATCTGTGGATGATGTGGGTTCTTTCATGGACACTGGGCTTTCTCCTCCTGTCCATTTGGCCAACATTCCTTCTTCCCAGTTTGAACATAATCAGGATGGTGATTTTGACCATATTTCCCCATTAGGGTTTGCTCTAGGCACAACTTTATAGTGGAAGAAAATCCTCACTTTTCTCATCTTTTCCATGACATGTTTTTGCAATATATATTTTTTTCTTTCCATGGATCTTTTGCTTCTTCCTATACTTTACTACATGAAACCCATACTCGACCCTTTGAGGTAGATTCCTGTATGTTGTGAGGGGACCTCCCAGAAAATGTTCTGTACTTTCAGTTTACCTCCACCCCCATGTTTGCCATGCATGGTAACCCATGAAGGGGAGGAGAGGATCCTGGTGGTTGAGGGGTCCAACCCTAACACACCACTTTAGCCTTGAATTAGAGTAGACAGGCAGCCTTGAGGTGGCTCCCCAGGGTTAGTCAACTGATCTGCTTGGGCTAGGGTAAACCAAGTACCAGTGTTAGATGTTCTCAACCAGTATTGTGGACATTGCGTCTGATACTGATGTTCAGGTGTTTGGCATTGTAGTGTGTCCCCTCATAGGGCTCCATGAGGGGTAGGGTAAGTGGACATTGAAATGTGTTGCCTTTATTATGAATAGCCCCATTCATGAAAAATAAATAAAAATGAAAAAATTACAGATTATCAGAAAACAACCAATGCTGTTGTATAGCTTCCTTCACAGCCATATTCTGTATCTTGCATTGTAATTATGCATTCTCTATCCAGGAAATCCTTACGGAAGATGTCTCCCTTTTTTATTCAAAAGAGATTAGAAGAGATTGCTGGCTCTTCTAAATCAGTAAAGAAGTTATGATCTGGAGACATTTTGGTGGAAACATCTTCACCAGAACATACCAAACTCCTCTTGAAATCCAGAGAAGTTAAAGTTAAGAGGAATTTAAAGAACATTTCTGATTCGGAGATTCTTGCTGGTTTCTTTAGCCAAGGCATTTCTGCAGTGCACCAAATGTCCACTCACAAAGACGGAATTATGATACCTTAATGATGATATTCACATTTACATCACAACATCCTCCTGCCACAGTCAGAGCAGGTTATCTGAACTGTAAGGTACAGCCATACATTCCCAGCTCTCTTATGTTTCCAATTTCAGCAGTTTGGTCACTCAAAGACATCATATAATGGTTCTTTAACATGTGTGCTTTGTGGTAGCAAAGACCACAAGGTATACAAGTCTGAACTGGAACCACATTGTGTTGACTGTAGTGGTTCACTCTCCTCTTACTCTATTTCTTGCCCTAAGTGGGTAGGAGGAGGAGGAGGTGCAACACTTTGAAGACTATAAACAATATTTCCTACACAGAGGCTCAAAGTTATTGTCCCTCACTCCATCTAAGACTTGCTGCTGCACTCCATTCCACTATCATAGTGGGAGTGCAGATAGATCTCTCTGTGCCTCCAGTAGAATTGTTTGCAAACTCTGAAGAGTCTTTATTACCCTCCATGGTAAAAGAGTTGATGAATATATGTCTGCTTTCATCTTTATTCCTGTCATTCCTTCCAGTGACTGAGGAAGTGAATGAATAATCATTTTGCATCTCATAGCTGCAGAAGAGGATAGACCTGAGGAAGCACCTGAATTCCGAAGACAAAGGAAGTGGACCCAGGATCCATGGAGATCAGTAGACCTCCATCCAATAGAAAAACAAATGTGGTTGAAAACGCAAAGGCATCCTGCCCCATTCTCCTCCACATAAATAAAAATGGCTTCTTTGAGACATAGGAGCTGTTAGGATTTATATTCGAATATAGATGACATTAAAGATTTGATTAATTCTTACTATCATGTGTCTCTCCTTACATGAAACATTTCTGAAACATGCTGATGTAGTCATCCTTTGGCAGTTTTCTTTGTACAGAAATGACAGGTTGTGTGATGGATGAGTGCATGGAGGGGTGGCACTGCTGGTTGATCAGCATGTGCCCACCCTGTCTTTGCCACTCACTTGACCCTTGGAGACCATAGTCCCCCATGTTTCTTTGGGTTGCACCATCACTGTTTGTTTTCTCTACTTTGCTTCTGAAGAGATCTATGAACGAGTCAGACCTTGATGCCCTCATTAAGCTGTCACTGTCTCCCGTTTAAATCCTAGGGGATTTCAATAGACATAATCCCTTCTGGATATTGCTGATATTGATGGGATGGGTCATTCCATGGAGCATGTGGATCACAATCTTTTTCCTCTCTTTAATACTGATTCTTATATTTATTTTTATTCACCTAGGCAGTCTTTTGCTGCTATTGATTTCTCTATCTGTTTTCCTTCAGTGTTCTCTTACTTTTATTGGAGGGTTGACAGTAATCCACAGGGCAGTGACCATTTTCCTATCATTTTTAGGGAGACTGGCTGTGGTCGATGCCACTAGACCTGCATACCTCGATTAAAGTTGTACCTGACCAACTGGTCCTCCTTCCCCCCCTCTCTCAGAACTTGATCCCACCATAAGCTATCAATAGATGATTGTGTGACAGCAGTAACTGACTGTATTGTCCATGCAGCTGCTCAGTATATTAATAAAATCTCAACACATTTTCGACAATATCTTTGTTTGTGGTAGAATCTTGTCAGCCACATGGCACAGAAGGCTCAAAAACGTGCCTGGGATACCTTTTGTAGGTATTCCACACTTATAAACCACATTGATTTTTAGCAGGCCCATGCACATGCTCAGCAGGTCAAACATCAAAGCCAGAAGGAATCCAAAGTTATATGGGAAAAGATTCAAAAGGTTTAGTAGACAGTATACTTCTGTTCTTTTTTTGATCTCAATCTCTGATGGACAGAAAGTTTATGATGCCAAAAGCATCACTAATACTCACAGGGAAATCTTTCCTCAGGTATCTGTTACTTCTGCTTCATCCCCCACTTTCTTGGCCATCAAGATACAGGCAAAGCAATCACCTGATTTGACTTGAAACATCAATCAGGGAAGCTTTTCTCAAGCGATACATCTTGTTTCTGTATTTTTTGACATTGAGAAAGTTTATGATACTACATGGAGTTATCGCATTCTCTGAGACCTCCATTCATACTGGTTGCATAGCCATTTCCCCATTTTTATTAAACATTTTTTAATGGACTGGCAATTCCAAGTCCGTGTGGGTTCGACACCTTCCCGTTCTTTCCCAAAGGAACTTTGAATTCCTCAAGGCTGTGTCTTCAGTGTCACACTTTCATTATAAAGTTTAATGCCATCAGTGCACCACTCTCCCCTCCAGTTGCAAATGGTCTTGGAGAAGTTGTGCTTCCTGTGGTCCCTGAGGCAAAGGTATTGGGGCTTATCTAGGATTTTAAGTTGACCTTTATTCCATATGTCCAGCAGATACATTTCAAGTGTACAAGGGCCCTGAACATTCCTTGTGTTCTCTCTTCCAACTTTTGACAGGTGATTGTGTGTGCTCTGTCATGGTTTGTTGTAGTCAGTGTTGCACAGAGAATCTCCTCCATAGTTACTATGTCAACTACCAAATTATACACCATTTCTCTTGCTGTGGATCACATAGAATCTGTGCAGTAAACTGCACAAACTATTTATACCAACTCACTTCACTCTATGCAGGCTCTGGAATTGCTTTATGTTATTTCTCACCCTGTTCTCATTTATATTCAAAACCAACTAGCTCATTTCTCTCTATTGTCTACTTCTATCCAGTTTTTTTGGATACTAGATCACATCAGTATTCACAGGAACAAGATCACGAACATTGCAGCTAAGTGTGTCTGTGCTGGTGCTATCACAACCATGCCTGTCCCATACATGTATTCAAGGCTCAGCTCTTCACCAGTTGGTAGTCAACTTGGAGTGAGAAACATGATATCAAGCTCTTCCAAATCAAATCTTCTATTATTCTTTGTTTGTCTTGATTATGTAATAATCTGTAAAAAGATAAAAATAAAAGTAAAATTATTAAAATATTTTTAAAAAATTATGTTAAAACAGAACAAAGTCCAATTACATTTGCTTACATACTTATTCAGTTATATTCTTGGGAAATATGCCCACCATATTCATGGATTGCAGTTGAGATCTCATTATTATACTGTTGATTGGCTTCTACTTCAGAACTCTTTCTCACACATGTAAATGCTTTTGTGAGAGGTTACTCAGCTGGTCTGGCTTGTGAAGCTTTCCTAGACCTTTCCAACAGCTACTGAATTTTTGATACATTTGATCATGCCAATACTACAGTGGGTATCTCCTTGCTCTCCATCCTTACTGTATCTCCATCTCTTCATAGATGCTTCTCTGTCAGATCTGAGTGTATCTGAATGTTTATATGACTTCAGATGTGTGTGGGCATTGGTGGTGCTTATATTCCATACTAATATATTCAAACTTCTCACTGTTTATTGGACATGTTCACATTTTCTCTCTCTTCTAGTGGATTAGTTGATTGTGGTCCACTTCAATGATAAAAAAAAAATAATTTTTATCAACTGTTATGAGGTAGCTGTTCCAGAGTTCTTTGTTTTCACACATCCAATATGCTGTTTTCGGCACATTTCCTTCATGGTCCCCTCGAGGTGGATTCCTGTACGTGGTGAGGGGACCTCCAGGGAAGGTTCTGTTCTATATGGTTACCTTCTCTGGGATCTAAACATCCACCCACGTGTTTGGTGTGTGTGGCGACCCGTGAAGGGGAGGAGAGGATCCTGGTGGTTGAGGGGTCCAACCCTAACACACCACTTTGGCTTCAAATTCCTGTAGACGGGCGGCCTTTGGGTGGCCCCCCTTGGGTCAATCGGCTGGTCCACTTGGGCTAGAGTCAACCAAGTACCAGTGTTGGAAGTTCTCAACGGGTGTTGTGGACATTGTGTCTGATGCTGGTGTTTGGGTATAGTGCTCACGAAACCCTGGCGTTGCTGCATTGTCCTTACGTGACTTTATAGTGCGTCCCCTTGTAGGGGTCAGTGGGTACCAAAATTTTTTCCTTTTCCTATGGATCCTCTAAAAAATTTAAATAAAATTGTAAAAAAACAGTCAATGGGTAGCGACCACGTCTTGAATACTCAGAACAGCAATCTTCAACATCAGTAACACACGTACCTCATTTTCTTATATTACATTCTCTTTTGGAAAATCCTTTAGGGCAAATGTCCCCTTTTTTTATTCAAAAGGGACTAGAGGGACTTGCTGGCTCTCCAAAGTCAGTAAAGAAACTTCGATCTGGTGACATATTGGTTGAAACATCCACATCCCAACACAGTGAACTCCTCTTGAATTCAAAGGCAATTGGGGATATACCTATTGAGGTTACACCCCATGCTACCTTGAATTCTTCACGAGGAGTTATTGTTGAAAGAGATTTGAAGAACGTTCCCGAGTCAGAGATTCTCGCTGGTCTCTCCACTCAAGGAGTTTCTGCAGTGAGGCACATCTCCACTCGCAAAGATGGAGTTACACTGCCAACAAATACCCTCGTTTTAACATTTACTTCACCATGTGCACCTGCCACCATCAAGGCAGGTTATCTCATTGCAGGGTTCGCCATACATACCAAACCCTCTTGATGTTTCCAATGTCAGAGATTCGGCCACTCAATCTTATTGTGGTTCCCTGACATGTGCTCGTTGTGGAGGCAAGGACCACGATGCCTATGACTGTGACAGGAACCCACATTGTGTAAACTGCAATGGTTCTCACCCCTCTTACTTTCATTCTTGCCCAAAATGGTTGGAGGAAAAAGAGGTGCAGCATTTGAAAACGACACATAACATTAGTTATCCTGAGGCTCGGAAATTGCTGTCCACAACTCCATCTCGGACATATGCTGCTGCACTTCATTCCACAACTACAGTGGGAGTGCAGACAGATCTCTCTGTGCCTCCAAGAGAATCGTTTTCAAAACAAATGAAAAGCCTTTTGACCTCCGTGGTTAAAAAGGTTGATGAATCGACTTCCACACCCATCTCTGTTCCTCCCATACCTTCCAACAAACCTCAAGATCCACATCCTTCAGTTTCAAATACAGGCATTTCTTCTGATACATCTTTTTCTCCCACCACAAGAGACAAAACAATTATTCGTTTGCGTCCTCACTCACTGGATTCCCCTTCCAATAACAAAAACCTGCCCACCTGACCCAGAGCAGGATCCATGGAGGTTGATAGACCTCCTCCGACTAAAGACAGTAAAGAAAAAAGACGTGGTCGTAAACCGAAGGGTTCTCCAGCCACTTCACCTACCCGTTCTTAAAAATGGCCACCTTGATACAATGGAACTGTCGAGGTTTACGTTTTAATCTGGATGATATCAAAATGTTGATTGCTTCCTACCATCCTGTTTGTCTTTCTTTACAAGAAACATTTCTCAAAACTGCTGATACTGTCTCCATTCGGCAGTTTTCTCTGTACAGAAATGACAGGTTGTGTGATGGTCGAGTATATGGAGGGGTGGCACTGTTGGTTGATCAACACGTGTCCACCCTGTCTTTGTCACTCAACACACCCTTGGAGGCCATAGCCATCCGTGTTTCCTTGGGTCATACCATCACTGTTTGTTCTCTGTACCTGTCCCCTGGAGAGACATATGATCAATCAGATCTTGATGCTCTAGTTGAACAATTGCCATCTCCATTTCTAATCCTAGGGGATTTTAATGGACATCATCCCCTCTGGAGAAGTGCTATTATTGATGGGAGGGGCCGATCTGTAGAGCGGATACTCTCTGATCACAATCTTTCTCTTTTCAATACTGGTTCTTCCACTTACTTTCATGCACCTAGTCAGTCCTTTACCGCTATTGATCTCTCAGTTTGCTCCCTTTCATTATTCTCCCATTTTTCATGGAGGGTTGACAGTAATCCACTAGGCAGTGATCATTTTCCGATCCTTTTAAGAGAGACTGGCCATGGTCGATGCCACCCTACCCGCGTGCCCTGGTGGAAGCTGGATCAGGCAGACTGGTCCACTTTCACTGCTCTCGCAGAACTTGATCCTGCCATCGTAAATCAGCCAACAATAGACGACTGTGTAGCAGCGGTAACTGACTGTATTACACATGCAGCTGCTCAGTGTATTCCTAAAACCTCAACACGTTTTCCACGATATCCTCGTCCGTGGTGGAATCCTGCTTGCCACTTAGCACAGAAGGCTCAAAAGCGGGCCTGGGATACTTTTCGTAGATATCCCACACTTTCAAACTGGGTTGCTTTCCAACGGGCCCGTGCACATGCTAGGTGGGTAAGACGTCAAAGCCAGAAGGAATCTTGGATTAAGTTCACAACCAGCATATCTTCTACCACCAGTTCCAAGATCATATGGGACAGGTTTCGAAAGGTTAATGGGCACTACAATTCTATCCCCCTCTCGATCTTACTCTCTGATGGTCAGGAGGTGACTGATGTTGAACATCGCTAACACTCTAGGTGAAAGCTTTTGCCGGGTATCTAGCACTTCTGCTTGTTCCTCCACCTTCCTGGCCATCAAGACATGGGCAGAGTGATCACCTCTTTCCTTTCGAACTGACTGTTTCTTTGACTATAATTGTCCCTTTACCCTGGTGGAACTAAAAATGGCCCTTCATCGGTCTGCCAGTATGTCTGTTGGACCTGATGATATTCATTATGACATGCTGCACCATCTATCTCCTGCTTCTCTTGATGTCCTTCTGATTGTTTTCAACCGGATCTGGCAGGAGAATGTTTTCCTGATGCCTGGCGCCAGGCTATTACTTTACCTTTCTCTAAGCCAGGGAAAGATCCCAAGATTCCTTCAAACTACCGTCCAATTGCTTTGACGAGCTGTCTCTGTAAGACATTAGAAAGGATGGTTAATGCTCGTCTTGTTTGGTTTCTTGAATCAAACAACCTCCTCTCGCCCACCCAGTGTGGGTTCCGTCGACAGCACTCCACCACAGACCACCTAATTCGTCTTGAAACATCTATCAGAGAAGCCTTTCTCAACCGCCAACATCTTGTATCAATATTCTTTGACATAGAGAAGGCTTACGACACAACATGGAGGTATGGCGTTTTGTGAGACCTCCATACATATGGGTTACATGGCCATCTACCCATGTTTATTAAAAATTTTTTAATGGACAGGAGATTGCAAGTTCGTGTGGGTTCGACACTTTCCCGTTCTTTTGTACAGGAACTTGGAGTCCCTCAAGGCTGTGTATTGAGTGTTACACTCTTCAGTATTAAGATAAATGCCATCACTGAACAACTCCCTCTCACTGTTGCGAATGGGCTGTATGTCGACGACTTTCACATCTCATGTCAGTCGTCAAACATGAGATATATTGAGCGGCAACTACAAACTGCCCTCAATTGTGTACGGAAGTGGACTATGGCAAACGGCTTTAATTTCTCTCTCTCCAAAACTGTATGCATGCACTTTTGCCGTTGATGGGGTATTCACCCTGATCCTGAACTTCATATCGGTGAAGTTTTGCTGCCAGTGGTCCCGGAGACCAAGTTCTTGGGACTTATCTCTGATCGTAAACTGACCTTTATACCACACTTAAAGCAGCTTCGGGTCAAATGCACAAGAGCACTGAACATCCTCCGTGTTCTCTCTTCTACCAGTTGGGGGGCAGATCGCTGTTCAATGTTAAAGGTATATCGCTCTTATTAGATCGAAACTTCGATTATGGATCAATGGTCTATGGCTCTGCCAGACCCTCGCCTTAAAGATGCTGGACCCCACTCATCACCAAGGACTTCGACTCTGCACTGGGGCTTTCCGTACCTCTCCAGTTCAAATTATATACACTGAATCTCATGAACCTTCTCTACACCTTTGCCGTTTGCAACTATCTTTACAATATACTTTACTTCGAAACTTCATTTCTTACCAAAGCATCCCACCTGGAAATGTGTTTTCCTTCCTCGGTGGGCAGTACTTTTTTAGAGCAGACAATCTGTCATTGCTCCGTTTGGCCTTCGCATCCGGGCGCAATTGGATGAATTGGGTCTGTCCTTGGATAACATTGCAGATTCCACAGGTTGGCCCATCCCACCATGGCTTATTACAGCCCCCAAATGTGACCTTTCTTTCAGTCACCTAAAAAAGGCAGATACTCCAGATTGGAAGTACCGTCTTTTATTCAATGAATATCTTTCAAACAATCATTCAGTTCCCATTTATACAGATGGTTCCAAATCAAGTAATTCAGTGGGCTCTGCTATGGGTCAGTAGTTGCGTGCAGAATCCCTTCTACAGCTTCTGTGTTCACTGCTGAACTGTATGCCATATCTCTTGCCTTGGAATTGCTACACTTTAGCTCACATCCTATTTTCACTGATATTCGAAACCAACTTGCCCATTTCTCATTAGCAGCTACTTCAATCCAGTTTTTCTGGATACCAGGCCATGTTGATATTCGCGGGAACGAGCTTGAAGACATGGCAGCTAAATATGTCTGCTTCAGCACCATCACTCCTATGCCTATTCCATACATGGACTATGGTGTTGTCTTCAAGGCTCGGCTCCGTGCCAGCTGGCAGTCCACTTGGAGTGAGCAACGTGACAACAAACTTTTTCAAATCAAACCCAAAATTGGACTTTAGTCATCTAGCTTCCGTAAAGTTCGGAAGGAGGTAGTTGTTCTCACTAGGCTACGCATTGGTCACAGTTTTTTAACTCATCATTTTCTTTTATCTGGAACTGATGCACCAATGTGTAGTTTGTGTAACACTCAAATCACTATCAGCCACGTTTTACTTTCTTGCTATCGTTACAATTCTCAAGGACGGCAATATTTTAAACATATTTTTTCCCAGGGTCAGTCTGTAACATTGGACAGAGTTATTGGTGATGGTGACTCTGTCCATCTTGATAATGTTTTTAATTTTTTAATGGCCATTAATCTTTTTAATCTCATTTAAGTGTTGCATATTTATTCATTACACCTTTTTAATTGTGGTTCCTTTTTTACAGTTTTAATCTCTCTCCTTCAATTTGACATTGGACAATGGCCAGAACATTAAATAACTCGACACCAGGACTGGAAAGGCCAACTTCAGGTGACTAACGCTACTGTTTGAACTATCCGTTTGAACTACTCGTTAGTCGTCCTGGCAAGTTGTTATTATACTTTTGTTGCATATCACTTCACACTTTTACTACTTAACTTTTTGGTACTGGCCATATTGACTCATAACCCGGAACCAGGACTGGAAAGACCAACTTCAGGTGACTGACGGTGGTTTTTATACTTACCTGTTAGTCTTCCTGGCGGGTTATGATCATTACCATTCTGCTACAGGTAGTTCTTTACAACTTTGTTGACTGGATGTCAACATTGGTTTTTACGCCATTTTCTGTTTTAATTGCCGTTTTGCTTTTATCTTCAATTACTTTTGCAAATTTACTCCATTTACTTGACTTTTATCTTTTTACTGGACATTAGGCTACTCATTATTACGATTTTGCGGAGTGCCTTTCAAAACTTTTATTCTTTTACATTTTGATAGTAGCTGCTATGACACATAACCCAGAACCAGGACTGGAAAGGCCAACTTCAGGTAATTGACGATGGTTCTTGAACTTACCTGTTAGTCTTCCTGGCGGGTTATGATCATTACCATTTTGCTAGAGTAAATATTTTACAACTTTGAAGACTGGATGTCACCATTGGTTTTTACACCATTTTCTGTTTTAATTGCTGTTTTGTTTTTACCTTCATTTACTTTTACAAATTTTACTCCATTTACTTGACTTTATCTTTTGGCTACTCATTGTTACAATTTTGCTATGTATCTTTTAAAACTTCTATTCTTTTACATTTTGATACTGGTTGCTTTGACACATTACCTGGAACCAGGACTGGAAAGACCAACTTCAGATGACTGACGGTGGTTCTTGAACTTACCTGTTAGTCTTCCTGGCGGGTTATGATCATTACCTTTTTGCTAGAGTAAATACCTTACAACTTATACTCTGCCTTCTATCTTAACATTGTAGACTAGGTGTCAACATTGGTTTTATACTTTTTTGTTTTACCTTCATTTCCATTTATGTCTATTACTACATTTATTTATTTTTATTTTTTTATATATTTTTTTTTTACATTTTTACCGAATGTCTGGCGCAGATAGCCTCGCTGCTTTGTGCCATAAAACACTAAATCAATCAATCAATCAATCAATTCCTTCATGGTCATTTCATGGCTTGTCATATGTAGGGGGTTGGAACTTAGTGGTAGATAACTTCTCTCAGAAAACATGACTCTAGCCAAGGTACATCTCCAACCTCAACATTTTCTCTTGGTTTGCTCTCAGTTGGGCACATCTGTTACTGCTATCTTCACCACGCTTCTCAACACTAAACTTCCCTTTCTCTTGGGTTCAGTCTCTCAGCCTTTGACCTTGGCAATTAATACTTTCAGCTAGGACTGGTGTATTTTTTTCTGTGCTTATTTCTGTTTCCTCTCACTTTGATATGTGACACACTTTGTCAGGCTCTATTGGCAGCACCTCTTTGGACAACACAAACCTGAATTCCTTTGTCTTTATCAATTAGCATGCAAGCCTTGTTCTACCTTTGCCTCATTTCCATCTTTTCTTGATCCAACTGCATTCATCTCTGTTTTATTCAGGAGTTTCATTCCTTAACTTTCTTATGTGGTCTGGTCCACTGCCTGCAAGGCTGGCCTCCTGACACTTTAACCATATCACAACTGGTCACGGGTCAAAAGCCATGTCATTGCATTTGTTGACTTGCATTCAATATTTTATTTAACTACTATTTTATGAATTTATCTTAAGTTTGGTATTAAACTGTAGATTATAATTCAAATGTTCATATTATACATTATTTAATTTTTTAATTTAAAATTGAATATTAAACACATCTAAACATCAATTTTTGTGTGTCACATGATATGCTTTGGCTATAATTAGATGTGTGTAACGTCAAAATACAAAGCATATAGTTTTGTATGAATTAGGAATTCAAATTACTGATATTGAAAGCTAGAATATAAAAAACATTTAATCTTTTCTATTTGTTGAGCTATAACTATATTTAGTGAATCAAACACAGTGGCTTCCTCCTCACCTCTTTCCATTTTTGGAAATGGTTCCTTATATGCACTCCTTTATATATGATATGTAAATAACCAATCAATAGCTTAGAATGTCCGTTTGGTGATTTTCTCGGCCATTTTCATATATAACGGCATTCTCTCTTTCTTTCAAGACAAACCTTCATGCTGGGAAGTTGAGCCTTTGGCCTGTTCAAGTTTCTGTATTTTCGTCAGATACAATACAGCTTAGTTATTAATCTTGATGAATTATAATGGAATTTTGTAGTATTAGTGAATTACTTTATGAGTTTGTGGTTATTTGCATTTATATATGTATGTGTGTATATATATACACTGCTGGCCAAAATCTTAAGGCCAATGAACATAAAGAAAAAATATGCATTTTGAGTTGTTAGACTCAACCACATATTTGAGTAGAGCTTCAAAAGATGAAAATAAGAAAAGGGAAAATAAAAATAAAAAACTTTTTTAGCATTTAATAGGGAAAATGTGAACACTATGAAATTAGCCTAAATACTAGCTGGTCAAAAGATTAAGACCATACTGAAACAAAGCGTTAATCTGTATACAAATTTTAGTCATTTGTGTTCAAGCATTAGCATTGTCAACATCTCCTCTGACTTTCTAACTTACAGGTTGGATCTGATTGATGTATTCTTCCCTGGATTCTGATGCCTGTAGGATTTTTCACGTTGTGTTCTGTCTCACTATCTTGCATCTCACTTGAAATTTTTCAGGCTGTCATGTGATGGATTTTCACACATTTGTCACCCATTATTATCATCCTTTATGTGATTTCAACTTTTTCTTATCATTGTTCTTCAATCTGCACATCTTCTTTAAGAACCTAAAGTACAGTTTCTTTTCTTTTAAAGAGTACAGCCAGATGGCTGCTTTTGCCACCCAGGGTATGCTTATTTACCAAAATTTGCATTGGGCCAGGGATAACAGAAAGCATTCAATCCATCCACCCTGGTTTTATCAATATCCAGTGTTGGGATAGGATATTTTGCAAGACAACTTAGAGGTAGTCTCATGGTATTAAAATTACCCAATCCAGTCTATATCTTTCATGAAAAAAAAATTGATAAGTAACTGTCCATGTCTTTGAATCTGGCTTGCTTGCTGTCTTTTTAAATTTAGAATAACAACATACAATAAGCACATTATGTCCCATAACTATCACAATTTTTCTGACTTTGTAACTATACAACAGAACCATTACAAATTCATTCAAGTTAGTTGATGTGTTTCCCATGAGAATGAAGCTTATACTGAAAGAGAAATTAACATTTTCTGTACAGAAAACAACGTAATACAATGTTATTTGATTAATGAAAATTTTAGATTTTTATCAGTTGTAAATAATGTAGAATTAAATGTAATAGAAAACTACTGACAAATTTTGAGTGAGAGGATAAGACATGTAGATGTGGCAAGGGGGTTGTGATTTTGTAGTTGGTGGTTCTGTAACCAAACAGAATTGAAAGTCATGAAAATTATGCTTTGCTTCAGTGATGATAATATTATAATAAGTAATTTTTCTTAAATTTCTGACATCTTGAAGGGGTGGTAATAAATTAGAGGAAATGGGTTGCTCATAGAAAAATGTCATTTCTTAAACTAGGAGAAATTCAAGATTTTAAAAAATATTGTCTTATAAAATTAAGAACTTATAACTCATATACTATTAAAATATTAGTATAAAAACCCATAAAAAAGATGGAAAACAAAAACCTATCAAACTTGAATTCTCCAATATGCATTTGCAACTTTGCCACCTGTAAACAGATATAAGAAAAATAAAGGGCCTTCTATCTTTAGGAAATTAAAGCTTATCATGAACAATATCTCATTTACCTATAAAGTGTTTCTTTCAAGCATTCATTGATTACAGTTATTTTTTAATTGCATCATTGCAATAGTTCTTTCAAAACCACATTTCTTGTAAATACTCAATCATGATTCAAAAACTTATCAGAAATGGCAAGTCAATTTTACTTGGTGTTATATAATTACATGGTATAAAATGTCCTCCTTGTCAGGCTTTAATATAGAAGAAAAAAACTAAAGTGTAGGAACTATTTATGCCTATTTTAGCAATATTAATTAGGAGTTATTGCTAATTAAGTCCACCAAAATATTTTGTACCCTATGAAGGGAGCTGATCTGATTTTAATATTTGCATTGGCCTTTCCACCATTTCAGTGTGGGATTGTAGCTATGCTGTGTGAAGAGGTGAGGTATTGTCTTGGAAGCTAAAATTTTCATTATCAGAAAATATAGTTTCAGTAGACACCTCTGCACATCTTCATAGGTGTACTCCCCATTTACAGTGCACTTTATTTTTCTCTCTAAGAATGAAATTAGTTTGGGTGCAAGTGCTTTGGAGAAGCTATTGTACAATTGTAGCATAGATTGTATTACTTTCCAATTTGTGGAGGGCTATTGTCACATCATGGTGGCATCATGCAGTAGCATAGTTAATATTAAACATGTTAAGGTGGGAGGTAACTCAAGGTTTGTGTTACGCAAGTCTCATACATAAATGCATGAAGGAATTAAATTATTTTAAGTGCAGGTAAGGAAAATGTTAACTTTTGACTGATGAAGTTTAAGTCCAGAACTAAGTATATATTCTTTCTAATATTTTCCTGTGTGAGATTTCATTTCATAACTAGCTAATAAATAAGCACTAAATATACACTAAATTTTAACTATAAGTGAGTTTTTTCATATTTAAAATAAATTTTATGATTTAGTTTTAAGATTAAGTCAACTTCACATATATTATGTAGAGCTATAAGATGGTACTGAATGCAGTTTGTATAAATTGTTGAATGATTATTCAAACATTTTTTAGTTAGTCTAATTCTGAAATAAAGTTCAAGCTCTCTTCCTGTGTGTGTGTGTGTGTACACTCTCTTACACTTAAAACTATAACAAGCTTGGGAACCTTATTACTGGTTTGGTAATAAATACTTTAAAAATGACTGGATTTAAACTTTTTTAATGAATAAATAGCACTGAAAGGAAATTTGCATTTTGCTGCTTTGATATTTTTTCACAGAATGGTTTTAAGTAATTGTAACATTAAATATCTGTTTTATAGAGCTCTTCACCATCCTTCAGGACATTGATTGAACTCATTACAAAGGAGTTGTTAGAGAAAGCCTTCAGGCACAAAACTTTCTCTAAAATAGTGGCTGATAAATTATCACCAACTCATTCAATTAATGGTTTTAACTCAAGAACTGTTAGTGTTGACACAGCAGAAATAAATGATGTTCCATTTGCAAGACCAAGGACATCTAAGAAAGAAAAAGAGATTGATAACAAGAAACCAAATGGAAATCATGCAACAAAAGCTGATAATTGTGGCAAACATAGTTGTCTAGAGGATAACAAAACAAAAAATATGTGGAGAAACCATAATGGGACTATTTCTCGACTAGACCAAACAGCAAGAAAGAGATATCATTCTTCAGGTGTTGATGTTTCAGCCAAAAATATCTTAAATGAAGATGGTTCTATTGATACTTGTAAGTATAGTATATTATAAACTTCAAATTACTACATTAATTTAATTTGGATTTCCCCACTACTTGTATGTTGTAAAGAACATCTTTAAAGAGTGTATAGTTTTTTACTTGATGTTTGGCAACCTCATTTACAATCTAAGCACATTTGAAAATAATGGTGGTAAGAGTTATTTCTTTGCATAAGTTAGATTATAATTAACAAAACTGTCTTAATATAATATCTTTTGAGTTTCATTTAAAGTACTATTAAATTAAAGTGAATTGGTGAGCTGGATGGTTTTAGAAGCTGTAATGCTCCATATGGAAGAATCTTAATTCCAGTGTAATACGTTATTTCATTCAGTGCTGCTATCTGTGTACACCATTTTTGTTCATCTGTAGCCTTTGTACTCTCATTTACTGTCACATGCTTACAGGTGATACAGCTGAGCTGTTTCATACGAGACGTGACAGTTCTTCACCAGTAGGGGTATGACACACCTCCTTGGCACAGCTGACTCCCTCCACATTGTAAAGCCCAATTTTCACTTCTCAATTTGGTATAGCAGAGTGTACACATATCTTTCACTCCTGTTTGCTTCAAATTTTTTTATTTCAAGATTTGTTGAACAACTAGCTTTGTTGTTTAGTTTTATTGATTTTTTAAGTGTTACTGAATACTACAGGTAAATTTCTGTTTTCACTCTCAGTTTGAATTATGAATTTCAAATTGTAACAACTACTACTGTTGTTACTACTGTTACAGCATTTTAACCTGCAACTTTACAAATTCTTTGCCCTCCTTCTTTAGTCAGCAACTGTTCAGTTGAATTGAGGAAAGCACATCACAAGGTTATGCCTTCTTTCTACAGTTTATGGCTGTTCAGTTGCATTGTGGCATGCACGTTACACAAATTTGGCTCCATGTTTTCTGTTGAGGAGGTTTCAGTGTCATATGTTCCATACTTCATATTTTGATACATTAGTATTTCATCATTAGAATTTTCCATTTCTGGACTCGCAGAACTTAATCTATTCTCTTTTGGGGATCTTTCCCTGATACCACTGTGGGATTTTCTCAGACTTAATTTTCCTGTCTCTATTTAACCCTCATTACTCTCCCACATTATCTATCCTTCATCAAACTCCTATCTGAGGCACTGTTTCTTTGAGGAATCTTCAGAGGATACTTTGTCTATTCTTATTCCATGTTGGTGCTCTTGTCTTCCTCTATCTCTCTACAAACTTGGTTCTTCTGTTGTTGGGATCTCCTGGGTAGGGATGCACATTTAACTCACCCATGTCTTATTTGCAGAACTTTTATATAACTCAATTATTATGCTTTTCAATCTTTGGAGATCTTTCTTACTTTAAGATTCCAGGGTGTAGACTGCTCATCAACACTCCTTTTTCATCAGTAACCTCTTGTTTTTTTCTAACAATAATTTCTTCTCACATTCCTGTATCCCAACCCCTTCTTCTGCCCCCTTGCTAGTTCCCCCTTTCTTGTGTCTTGGTAGCTAGCCATCAAATTGCTTAATGCTGGGTCTCCTGCTTTCAGTGGTACTTGTGACTAGACTATAGATTTTGGCATGGTTGGAGCACATTTAGCTTGTATACTTAAGGAAAAAAATTCACTTTGGATTATTGGGCTTCATGTGTTATCTGAAGGACTTTTCTTTCATTTTCTAATGTCATCACACTTATCCTCACATCTTTTTCCTTTCCATCATACTTAGGATTCACCTTTATACTTTTCTTCTCCAGGAAGCTGTCAAGCCCATCAATCATCCCTTTCCAGAGTTCTATTTACAGTTATTTTTGGTTTCCAAGAATATTGATAACTGATGCCCTGTCATAGATTTTTGCAATTTCAACCATTTTGTCAACCCTTTTAATTTCATAATGGATTCCTTTCTCACTCTTTTGTGGGCATTTACTCTGAGTCTTTGGATGACAAAGATATCTTGGTTACTTACCTACTCGTCCCTTATTACCCATCTGTGAGGCATAACTTTAAATTTGTTCACAAAAGTTGAGTTTCTCAATTCCTGGCTTTTGAGTTTGGTCTGGCTTAAGCATCTTAAGTATTCTGTTAGATAATCAGAGGCTTTACCTAAGATCTTTATACTTGTGGACTGGACTGTGGCAGCTTGTGTGGGTTGGCTACTCATGTTTGAGAACTTCTTCTCATCCCACCCCAATGTCTCATCCATTTGGGAGTGTTTCAACTACTATCTTACTTAGGCCCAGCATCCTCTTTTTCAGTTGTGATCATTTGAACTATTAGTTAAAAATCTCAGTCCTTGCCTTCTCTCATTTTACAAAAGGTTCCTTCTCTTTTAAGTGTTTGGAACACCATGGAAACCTTTATTTCCTTGGTTCATTTATTCATATGCATTCTTCTGTGGGTGTTGCACAATTAGTTGGTTCTTGCTTGGGATTCCTTGGATTTGGTCATCCTACCCCTTCATGTTGTTTTCAGCCTGGTGGCTAAACAGAAACAATATCCTGGCAGGAGTTTCTCTTCTGCATCCCTTGATAAATAACTTATTTTACAGGTTAGGAAGCATTTATGTATTCCCAAGAAATTGCAGATTATTATTCTTTGATCAAGTCAGCTCTGCACATCAGTATTCTGGTGCTATTTGCCATTTATCTTATTTTGAATCACTTCATCCTTTATTTCTGAAGCAATTTGGTCATGGTTCATTCCAACAAATCAGCTGTTTTCTCTTGCATCAATCAACAAGAGGGGACCTGTTTTCATTCACTTTGTTTTCAAACATTGGAACTTCTATTATGGGTTGCTTCACATCATGCACACCTGCTAATATGTTATATCCAAAGTGATCTGAATCTTGTTATGAATCATTAGTCTCGTCCTGACAGGATTCTCTCCATGGAGTGATCCATAGATTCTCAAGTGTTTAGGTGACGGTGTGACATGTGGGGTATTCCATTTTTGTATGCATTTGTCACTCACCTCAGTTCCAAAATACTCCACCTTTTGTCCCTGGGCCCACATCCTTTGGCTTTGGTGGTAAACATCTTTGGTCAAGATTGGCCAAACCTTTACCTTTATTCTTACCATCATACATGTGTCTTTCTATGGGTTTTATCCATTATCCACACTGCTTCCTGTTTAGTCACTCTCATTGCATCTTCATAACCTGTTCATCTGTAGTTACAGTCCTCACACTACTTCAGTCACCACTTCCATTATACTTCCTTTTCTTCCTTCCTGATCCCTTCTGCAGTAACCTGTCATGTATGTGTCATCCCATTATCACCACACTCAAGCTTTACATTTAGTAGTTGTCCAATCCTTTGTGTGGGGGAACAGGACACACCACATGTAGCATTCTTTTTTTTTCCCACTTAGTCCATCCTTTATTGTTAATGAATTATCAGAGAAAATAATGCATTTTCATAATTTTCATAATTCTTTACTTGGCTGTTTGACAATGTTTATAAAAAGTTATTAGGTATTCTAATCTAATATTTTCTCTTTTCCCCATGCGTGTAGGGTTTTTGTCCCTGTCCTGTCCTCTTCCTTTTGTTTTTTTATTTTGTCCTAAGTTCAGACCTACTTCCCATTTGTATTTTTGCTCTGATCCAAATGCATTTCTCTGTCCTATCCTTGCTCTCCAGTGTTATAGTACCTGCATGGCTTCTTTCTGTAGTTCTCATTTTTGGTCTTTTTCCATTGGAACCCTTTCTATATCCAAAACATTTCCCTTATCACTCTTATAGGCTGGATATGCCAGCTGAATAAGTTGGCATATTCTTCTTTCTTGTTCTGGATTCTTGACATATTTTCTACTGCCATCTGGATGGTCTTGTGTTTGACTAGAGCTAAATCAGTAACATAATCCTTCACACACATATGGATAAGAAGGAGCCCTCGTCCTGTAGTAGAATGGATGAAAAATTTACAATGCCAACAGGTTTTGGATTTGAGTGGACGTGCTGCATTTTCTCTTTTTGTCGTTGCCTACATGTTGGAATCCTGGATGGCTTGTTGCTGGTTGTGTACTGGATTTGCACATGGGTGCCCAGCTTGGATGGTTGTAAAAGAAGTTTTTTTTTTCTGCTTTTAAAGCTTGAGGTGAAAATGGCTGGAACCCTCCTCCTACAGCAGACTGGAACACAGATACCCGATTCTTCCTTGTTTTGGTCTTGAGTTTACATACCAATTACAGTCTAATGTGTCTTGGCTACTTTACACCATTTGGCATGTCCAACTGAGTATTGGATGTGCTCCTTTTTCTGCTCAATTCAGCAACATGCATCTTCACAACAAGTGAAGATTATACCTTGTACACATGTGATGTGGTCTCCTATGAGTTTGCTCCTTTACAGAAAGATGCGACTCCATAGGCTCTTTTCCAACACTTTCCAAAAGGTGCTCATCTAGGTATATTTGCACCAGAAAAGCTATTAAGATAGTATTTTCAGTACATCATATTAATACCATAATATCCAAAACTGGTAAGCTTTTGGGATAGCTCTAAGCTAGGTAACATAATTTTCTTAAAAGTAACTTTAATTGCCACTTTCTTACAAAAAATGTAATTGCACATTTAATTGAAATTTCAGCATTTATTTGTTTCAAAAATAACTGCACGATAATTCTTGTACTTCTTTGTCAGATTTCCCATTTTTATTGATATATCTTCATAAAAGAATGAGATGTTATAAAAATATTGTAACCTGAAACAAATGTCTTTGCCACCTTAAGTGATAATTTTAACTCCATCTTTAAAAATAGTTAATGTCAACATGATTATTAGTATCTACCTACAAGTTTTCTTGACAAGTTAAAAATTCATATTTGTAACACAGCATGTGGTATTCTGAATACCATTAATTAGTTTTTTTTCTAAAGTGTTAAAAGTAAACCAGTTTAACTTTTTTCGTGTGTAGATGATTGTGGCCATTCCCGTGTTGAGGAATGGTTAAGCATCAGTAGTGGAAATAATGCAGATCACCATCAGATAGATGTAGTTGAGACCAATGTAAAACCATTTACTCTTCCTCATACATCAAGACAAAATTTTTTGTCATCTTCAAAGAAATTAGACTGTGGTCCTGTTGTAAGCAGTACTGATCATATGGTAAGAACATCTTTTAAATTATAACATACAATTTAGTTAGTATGTCATTTTTAGTTAAGTATAACATCAAAAACCACATAGAGCACAATATTCTTTCTATGTAATATATATAGTAGTTAGCACATGTCTCTTTTGATTAGTTGAAAACATTAGCAGTATCTTTTCTTTTGCCTGTCATTGCACAGTGTTATGTGTTCATAGTTATTTTCCTCCCCTTGGGTTGTCTACCAATTTGAAGATCAGTAATTTTTACACACACAATTTCTTTGTTGTTGTTGTTGGCATATATCTGTTTATCCTAAATTTATCTTAAGATCTTAAGTAAGGCCATGTACACTTCAGTGACTTTTTCTTTGATACAGTCTTGGAAATTATTGATCCTTGGGTGTTTTTGACCCACCAGCATTCTACCCTTACATATATTGCACCCCTTTGTCTCTATTATTGCCTTCATTCCCCTTCAAATTAATTACCTCTAGTTTCTCATATTCGAAGTGCTTTGGTAATTGCTCTAGTATTGGCCAATTGAACCTATTCCCAATCTCTCTTAGGGTTTGTGGTCCCACATTTTAATTATCCTCAAGGCAACTGGGTATTGGTGGCTTGTAATTGGTTGTTCTCACATCAACCTCTTCATATCAGTATCCAAATTAACCTTGAAGTCCTTCTTTCCCTGAGATGGTATTTTTCCCCTGAAATGTGGATATGACTCATGGTTATCTCTTTTGCTTCCCTCATGTGCCTGTATTGCCTCTTTCTACTCTTTCTCTTTGGTTTGTCTTTCTTTGGTTGGTTAATCAATTTGAGGTCTTCTCTTTAACTTGCTTTGGCATCTTATGTGTTTAGTTCAACTGTCAGAGTTTTAGCACATCTCTATGGTCGTGGACTGTGATTTCTTTATTATATGGCTGGATGGTTTCTTCTGACTCCTTCTGAACTGGAATTGACTATTAGACTCAGCAGATACTTTCCCCTGGAGGCTTGGATGGGTTGGTTTGTTAAAATTAAGAAGTCATTACTCTGGCCCGCTCATTATCTTGTCCAATTTGAGATCTTTTGCTAAAACTAATATGTTTTAAGCATTGCCTTATTCTTCTCAACAATGTTTAATGGAATGTTAGTTCACCACACCCTCTCAGCTCAGTCACTTCCTACTTGAGGTTTTTTTGCTTGTTTGGATTTGGTCTTCCATGACAAAGTGGTTACCCTTGGTCATGCCCATTTATGATGCTTTCTAATTGTGTTTTACAAATGTTTGAACCTTGATCTGGATCCTCTTTCTACACTTATTTTCTTTCCTCCTTCCCTACATAGGAGGCTAGACTGCATTCACATGTGAGTAGGTGTTTTACTTACTACCCCATGTCTGTATCTACATTTTTTCATGGACACTTCCCTTCAGGCATGTAGAGTATTGGTCAATCACAATGATGTGATGGGCCAGTAGTCTTTAAACTTTGGTGCTTTGCATTTCACTGTTCTTGAACTTCTGTCATTTCCTTCTTCTTGCCTGACATTGTCTGAGGATGTTTCCTTCGAACATATCATTCACCCAGAGATCTGTTTTGGTTATTGAATCTCTTTTACTGGGGCTACACACATCACATTCCCATTATTAAAAGTCCTGTGCAGTGTGCTTTCTATATGGTCATGAATAGTCTTTTGTGCCCCAAATGAATATGTCCCACTGAATTGATATTAGATCCCCTTATTTTTAAGGTTCTTTGTCATCATTGGAGTTCTCCACATGTGGATGCATTTACTATGGACCTACACCTCAAGCTCCTTCTCTTTTGTTAACCTGTATCTCATCCACTGGCTGTGGAAGTTGTTACCTTCAGCTTGAATTATTCACACAAGTGTCATGATGTGTGCCTGAGGCAGAAATTCTTACCTGACTCTTTGACCATGATATCAGATATCAGATGCTCTTTATTCCATATCTTCATTTTTTCTCATGCTATCGTGCTTCTACTTCCCCTGTTTTTCCCATGCTCATGCTTTCTTTTCATATACATCATCCTCACTGGCATAGTACCCTACTGGATTTTGGAATTTGTGTGGTCAATCATTCCCATACTCTTACTTCATTTGACCCACTTTCTCATGTTCTTTGTCACATCTTTCTGTACAAAATAATTTCTTCTCTTAGCCTGTGGATGGTGATGGTCAGATTTGTTTGCCATTCACATGCCTTTCTCCAACAATCTGTCTTTTCTTTTTCTAGCTTGTTTCTCCTCATGAAATCTAATGTGTCCTAATGCTATTTAAACAAACCAAGCAGTTGAGTTATCGCCTTATGGGATGATGTGGCTTTTTTATTCCTTTTACACAAACAGTGGAATGGAGCTGTTGCCTTACCGGGTTATATGGTCTGCTGACACCCATTAAATACCCAATAGAGTTGATCCAGTTGCAATTGCAGCACACCTTGCTGATTGGGAGCCCACGTCTTACCTTCATATGGAAGTTGGCTTCCAGTATTGAAGCTTTGGATTTGAGTAAATC
The DNA here is from genome assembly GCF_004210375.1 of Tachypleus tridentatus. Taxonomy (NCBI): domain Eukaryota; kingdom Metazoa; phylum Arthropoda; class Merostomata; order Xiphosura; family Limulidae; genus Tachypleus; species Tachypleus tridentatus. The sequence continues at coordinate 80,987,450 of NC_134836.1, read as the reverse complement.
AGTCACTGTAAGTCCTCACACAAGTTTGGGTTGTCTGTCTTCTTCCCTCTATTGTATCATCTATGTCTAGGGGCACAGTGGTTGTGTGTGGGATTGTTCCAGTTCTATTCTTCACTATCTCTTGTATACTTCTTGTAGGTTTGTAGGTATATTATTGCCTTTGGATGGTGCTGGCTTTTGTCATAGTTGGGGGTATTGATTCCATGTAATAAGCATCCATTCAATACTGGATAATAATTCCTGAATTGGTAGATTGGTGATGATCCTTGTGATCTACCTAGAAATACATGCACTTCTTAATCCCTGATTCTTAGGTTTAAGGTGAATACAGTATGATCTTCATCCTATCATCTTGTGGGTGTGAGTAATCTGTGAAGAAGGTTTGGATGTAGTTGACTTATGGTCCACCTCACCCTGTCCACTTTACACCTTACAATTTCCTCTCACATGTATTACACACAGGCAAAGAGTATACCTGGTGCAGGATTGCTGAGATTCCCCTCTTCTGATCTTGAAATCTATCTCTCTCATTGTCATGGATATCCTTGTGATGCTTTTGGGGTACTCTCTGTCATTCCATGGCACTTGTCCCTCCTCTTCTTCAGTGTGAGATTCTAGCTAATCTTTTGAGATGAGGTAAGTACTGTGTGAGAAATTATAATTTTTATATACTGATAATGTATTTCCAATAGTAACTTACCTCCTCTCACCCTTCTTCCCCACTTCTCCAGTGTGCACTTTCTGCCAGATATTAAAGTAATGGTTTGGTAGAGGGAGTGACGTGAGCATGTCATGCTTATATTGGTTAAGAGATAATGCATGATGCTTTACATGAGAGACATGTTGGAATATATTATTTTCAACAAAGGGGAGTGCAAGACTTGTAGCATGTCTAAAGAAAAAGTGTGCATATAGAGAGCAGCATTGGACAGAAACACATTTTAGTTGTAAGAAAATTGTCTTAAGTTTATAAAATATTTTTATATTTATTAAACAGTAGTGTACTATATTTATTTAATTGTCTGTCTTTATACCCATTACATTTGAGTTTATTTTTTAATAATGGAATATTATCCATGAAAAATATAATTCTTACAGACCATTTTAATTGAAATATAATGAAAAACCTTTTAACCCTTTTGTAACAGATCATGAGTCAAAAGCCATGTCCTTGCATTTGTTTACTTCCATTCAAAATTTTATTGAACTACTATTTTATGAATTTATGTCAATAAGTTTGGAATCAAATTTTAGATTGTAATTCAAAGTTTAATGTTATATATGTGTTAATGTCTTAATTTAAAAATGAATATTAAAAGAACACAACTAAATTTTGATTTTAGTGAGTCGCGTGGTGTGTTGAATGCAGCACTGCTTAAAATTGGGTGTTTCTGATGTCAAAATACTGAATCTACAGTTTTGTACAAATTAGGAACTCAAATTACTAATATTATCAAACTAGAATATAAAATAAGAACCTCGCATGTTTTTATTTTGTTGTGATATGGTTTATAAACTCAATAAAAAATTGTGGCCCCTTTCAACTCTTCATTTTTTTAAATGGTCCCTTATTTACTTTTAAGTATATGATATGTGAATAACCAATAGACAGCTCAGAATGTCTGTGATTTTCTCAGCCATTTTAATCTGTGAAAAGGCTTTCATGAAGGTAGACTGTATCTTTAGTATGCTTAAAGTTTTGTATTTTTTAAATATAAATACATCTTAGTAACTAAGCTTAATAAATTATAGTGGATTTTTTATATTATCAGTTTAGTTATTTAAATTATTTATGATGTTTTGGTTATTCAACTGTATATATATAAAAATGAAAAAATATTTTGTTTCATATCCTCCATGTGCGAAACTTTAAAAGGCTTAGCAGCCTATGTCCAGCAGCAACCAAGTTCAAAGGTTGCAGTGAGGAGAGATAATTGTTTGCTTTACCTCTAGATTTATTGTTCTATATTTTAAGAAAAATAAGATGAATAATTTGTTTCTAAATAGTAATAATCTGTAAACATATATAATGTATAATAATTTAAATGTGGCTGTATATTTCGAGATACTACTTCATTAAACCACGGACAAGCCAGGGAATACTAAAGGTCAGTTTTATGTTATTGGATTCATAACATCACTGCACATGCACTGTGTCAATAGAAGTTGTTATTTAGGCATGACTGAAAGGTGAGCATAATAAAAAAATAATAAATGTATAGTGTTACGAGACTTAAGCTACTTAAACTAAACATTTGTATTTTCATGTTATAGAATGTAATCATTCTAGCACATATAAAAACATAATTTATATTCACTTCCTAATTTTTTGTGATAGTTATGAGGTTGGTCAAGTGACAGACCCCCACATGACTAAGAGTATAGAAAATAACATATAAAGTCTTACTCAAAACAAACATTTGAATGTATTTAGGAGGCTTTATAGATTACACAAATAGTATTTGAGAATTTGGGAGGAAGATTGTTTTCTTAATCATAACATGAAATCGCTTTGCACTCAAACTAGTAAAGAAACAGGCTCTATTTTCACAATCAAATCTGTATTAAAAATATTTCATTAAAAAACTTATTTTTTGTGTATAAAAGCTTGTAATCTTTATTAAGAGTATACCATATCTTGTGAAGATGCACGTGCTGTACTAAAATTTATAGCGCGAATAATAAATTTGTGCAAATGTGTAGATGAACTCATATATTTACAGAGTCTGTAGTGAAAGGGTTAACATGATACATGGAATAATATTCTTGAGGATGGTTAGACCAAGGATGGGAAAATTAAATTCTCTTCTTTTATAAAAAATAATCAACTTCATTGTGCCTTCTATGAACATAATGTCTAAATCTAAATAATTGGCATGGATCTTATTACTTCTTTCTGTTGCAAGTTTGGTTAGATATATCAAGTGTGGTGTAAAATCCATATTATTTATCAATACTAAATTATCTATGTAATGGAAGGTGTAAATGTAATTTAGGAGATAAAGTTTGCATCATAAGCGAGTTTTCGTAAAAGAACAGATACTTGGCCATTTTTGAATTGAAGTTTGATCTCATTTGAACAACCACTGGTTAATTATACACTTATGTTAAAACTACTATAACTGTTATAAATGAAGAAATGGGGTATATTTTTAAATTGGGTGTAGTTATTTCATTATTTATAAAATTATCAAACAAATCATTGAAAAAAAATGTGATCAAGTCTTTTAAGTCTGTTTTAGTATTGATTATAGTAAAATGTGTGTAAAAATAGAAGTGGTGGTTTTTGATGATAAATTCAGATGATATTCAATTTTTTAATGGCCTTTAAAAGTAGTAGTAACATTATTTTGCTTTAAAGTACTTTTAGTATTAATTTTGTTAAGTAAAATTTGTGCATATAATTTTTTGCACACAAAACCAAAATTACAACTAGCTATATCAATTAGGATAATAATAAATTATTTTTGAATTTCTTTTGTTTTTAAAGATATTGAAAAAAATAATTTATATTGAGATAAGTTTTGAGTTCTTAATTTATTATTTATGTAATTTTTACTTATATTAAGAATATAATTTTCAATATTTTCTTTGTTTTTTTGAGATTTCACATTTTTTTATGTTTTAAAATTCTATATTTAGTACCTTTTTAACATTGATTGTAATTCTTTATCTTTGACAACTTTTAATCATTCTGTAACTGATCTTTAAAAACTGTTATTACAGTTACAAGCTGTCAACTTCTATTTGATTAAATTTTTCAGTGAATTTTTATAACTAAAAAGAAGAGTTTTTGTAAGTTTACTATATTCAAAACTATAGGTTTGAAATGATTTTTATGGAAAAAATACCTTAAATACTTTTAAAGATCAAGTGAAGTAAATATAAATTTCATAAACTTTTATGTTTAAAGTCAATTAATTGATAAGATTTCTTTTTTTCTTTACTGAAAGGAGTATAGGTGTAAAATTTCATTTTAATCTAAATTTAACTAGATCTGTAATTAAATCTTTCACAAGTATACTTTTTAACTCAAAGTTAAATACTCTGAAAAAAATGTGTGAGGTTTGCATTTGTTAATTCAGATACTTGTTTTATTTTAAAATTTACCAGATTAACAGATCTGTCAAGAGCATAATTAAATCTTCACAAACACTTTCAAACTTGAAACATTTTTTTTTCTATTTTTGTTTTAATATCTATTTTTATTGCTATAAATATTTATTTGAAATAAAGTTCTGATACAGGAGTCTTTATTTGTAACTTTTGCACTTTTATTTGGAAAGTTCTGATATAATCCATAAGGGTAAAGAGTTTTTGTTTCTTTCTATCAAAATACAATATTCTTTTCTTTCTCTTTTTCTGTTAACAAATGTGCATTGTAGATATATTATAATATAGTAATTTTTACATTATTAAATGATGTGTCAGGGTTGTTTCATTCATACTTTAAGAAATTTAAAGGTGAATGCCTTTCTGCTGCTGGCTTATAGATAGTGAAAGTCAGTAGAAGTTGAAATATTGTAAGTGTAAGCACTCAGCTTTGTACCCTCATTTGATTTTTGTACATTTTTTGATTTTCTATGATGGCTGACTAGTTTAGTATCAGTGTTTAGATTATTTTTTTTTCTGATAGATGCACCCCAGTGCATTTGAATGCTATCACCACAGACATTGTCTGCTATAACAATAAGTTGACGGTCTTAGCTGAAAACTGAAATGTAGAATTTAATTCATTATTGTTTTGTAATGCTGTTTCAGTTGCCAATTAACAGTTTGAGATATTTATTTATGTACATGTGTAATAAATGTATCTTGCATATTTTTGTCTAAAGAAAATTATAAAGAATCATTGTGAAATTTAAGAATTTTGCATGTTTTGTAATACAGGTTATTTTTTAATGTTTCAAAATAATATGGGAATTTGAATACATTTTTTTGAATTGTGGACTGTGCTTTTAACGTGTAATACATAATGATATAACAGGTATATATTAAATAGCATTTCTAACTTTAGATTTTCTTTTCAGTTGTCAAAAAGGTTGTCAAGCAATGATATTGGAATACCACGACCACACCTGTTTACATCATTTAAATTGCACTCGCAAGAAGAAATTGAAATAGATCCTTTAGTTTCTTCTTCTACTTTTGTTAAGTTTGAGCAACCATCTGAAGATCTCATTCTTTGCAACTCTAATAAAGAAAGACTAAGGAAACACAGGTCAGTCTTAATCTCATAATTATTCATCTTGCTTTAAAGAAACAAGTTATATATATATATGAATAATCATTAAAAGTGAAACTTGAAATGTATGTCACTTGTTTGAATGATTTTCTTTTTTCCATTAAACAACCAGAGGGTTATGTAACTGAATGTATATACTTTATTTTGATAATTACATGCCCTGAAAGTTTAATTTTTAAAAACAATTCCTTTTTCTTCAAGTGATAATTCATAAACTAATTTCATGTTTTTCTTTAAACTGAATAAAGCTACTATGTGTATATATAAATTTACTTATCCAACATTACTACATTAATGCCTGTGATTTAATAACAATATAAAACACTGGTTGATTAATCAACTTTCTCCATTGGAAATTATTTTTTACAAATTAAAAAAATAAAAGTTTTTTGAATTTTAAACAAAGCTACACGAGGGTTATCTGCACTAGCTGTCACCACCCACTGCTAACGTTTGAGCTACTTTTTTACCAGTGAATAGTGGGACTGACCATCACAGTATAATGCCCCTGTGGCTGAAAGGGTGAGCATATTTGGTATGATGGGGATTTGAATCTGTGGCCCTCAGATCACCAATCAAGTGCTCTAACCACCTGACTATGCTGGGCACAAAAGTTTTGAAGTAAAAGAAATAATTTTAAAATTTAAGTTTCAACAAAACAATTTCACTTTTAAATCTCTGATTAAATGTTTATAACTTTACAAATAGATTTGAAAATACCCAAAACCTCAAGTAATTTTGAATTGTTGACTGTTCTTTTTCAGAAGCAGACATGTTATGACAAAAATATAATTAAAGTCAAATGTACCATTTAAAGTAAAAAAGTGTCCCACCAGTTGCTTTTGTGATGAGAAAGCATTTCCATCATCCACCTGAACTGTAATGTTTCTGCCACTGACAGATCCTAAAATTTTGGAACTTTGTTTCAGGGCAGTTAAAGATCTATTGGTCAAGGGAACAGTGGATGGAGTCATCTCAGTTTATCCAGGATTTTATTCTTGTTTGTGTGTTGTACTCCAAAAAACAGAAGATTCATGTTTGGATATCAGTCCTTCTCATCTAAATCAATTCCTAGATCCTCTGAGGTTTATAATGATGTCATTCTTCACTTTGCATTGGTATTTTTTTTATTGTTCATAATCAAGTTAATTTCACTGATACTGATATGCATATTCCCATAGCAAAATTGTCCCACCACCATCTGCATTTTGTGCACAGGCTTCAGATTCTGCATTTAATGGCTCTGCTCTTCAGATTAGCTTCAACACCGTATGTGTTGTGCTAAATCTTACAAACTCTTACTCATCATCTCCATTCCTTAGACCTGTGCATACATAATTACATGGATGATTGGTTTCTACTGACACCATGTCATTGGTTGACAGATCATAATACCCAGTTTATATTTTCAGAAATAAACAAGGGACATAATACAATCAAAGCCAAGAAATCTATTCTCTCTCCAATTAATTATACATTTGGATGTCTTTTTCAACATGTATCTCCTTTGGGCTCAGCTGACTCCCATTCATCTGTGCTCTTTGGAATGGGTAGCCTAACTCTTACTCTCTTTTCTTTCTCTATTTGTACATTGTGGATGCCTTTACATGGCAAGGGGACTTCCCAAAGATGGTTCTCTCTTTTCAGTTTATCTCTACTAGAATATAAGTGTCCAACCAAGTGTTTGCATACATGGTGACCCAAGTAGGGGAGGAGAGGATCCTGGCAGCCAGGGAAGAGGTTAAGTCCTCCTCTTGAACCTTTTTGCCAGCTATTTCTCAGCTCTACGGTTGATTGAACACTGATCATTTGTTATGTCCATTCAAAGTCCTAAGATGGTAGGTGGCTTTACTACTTTCGTAGTGATGACGTTTAACTCTGTATTCATTGGGATCCTTTGGTTTACCAAGATTTGTCTTCAATTCCTTTAATGAGATAGATTCATAAACATCCATGTCGCTTATTCTGAATATTTCTTTACACATTAGGAATCTTCTGAGAGTCACATTTCATCCAATTTATCTGTGTGTTTGCTGCTTTATTCAGTTACTTGCTGGAGAACACCAATTTGGGCTGGTGTGTGGCTTTCTCCCAAATACCTTTCTCTCTTTCATTTTTTACACAATATGTGGCAAACTATGCTAAGGTGGGTGTGCTTTTATGGATCCAATTTTACACTTAAAACAAATTTAACTATACTCTCCACTGGTTTCAGCAGGCTCTGTAGAAATGAAGTGTTTCTTGAGACCATCCAGATGTTTATCAGATGGTATTACCATATTCTCCTGGACTGCCACTTATGGAGAATTGTGAGTGAAACCAAAGGGAATATTTCCCATTCATGCTGATCATTGGATTGAATAAATTGAAATTAGTTTCCTTTTCAAAATTTAGGGAACAAGGTTCACCTGTAGTGAACTGATTCCACAGCACTATTAATCAAGACTCCTTAATATGCATTCTCCCCTCCCCCCTCCATATTGTACTAGTGGCATTAGGGAATACTTACCACACCCAGTTTCCACTGGGGTAGTGGATAAAAGCTTTTCCTTCATAGTATCTGAGTGTTTTGTTCCACTCTAGAAGAAGAGGGTGAAGTTTAGGTCCTCCTATCTGAATCCCAGATGTTGATAGGAGAGGCACCAGCCTGTAAGGGAATCTACCCATTATACTGGTTTAGATTTGGTACAAAGATATCTGGTTGGAGTGTGTGAGATCCTTCTTTTTCATCAGTGTTGATTTAGTATATTGTTCATGGAAGAAGATCCACTATCTCCTTGTAATTCTAAATGCAGACTGGACCCATTCTAGGTCTTTGTTAGAGCATTTTGTTCCACATCCTGTCCATAATTCAAGAGGCATGTGAATGATCCTTGCCCACTTAGTTGGTTAGAGAAGACATATGTTCATAACTCCTTACTTGATGAGTTCATTTCCTTTGGTTGAGTGTGATATACATTATCCCATCATTCCAAGCCTGGGGTATTGCCTTTCAGATTTCTTCAGGTGAAATAGAAAGTTTGCCCTCTATAGTGTTGCTTATTTTCTCTGCTCGGCATGGCCAGGTGGTTAAGGCACTCGATCCATAATCCAAGGGTTGCAACTTCAAATCCCTCTCACACCAAACATGCTTGCCCTTTCAGCTGTGGAAGCATAGTAATGTGACGGTCAATCCCACTGTTCATTGGTAAAAGAGTAACCCTAGTGTTGGTGGTGGGTAGTGATGAGTAGGTGCCTTCCTTCTAGTCTTACACTGCTAAATTAGGAATGGCTAGTGCAGTTAGCCCTCATGGAGCTTTGCACAAAATTAAAATCAAACCAAACCTTACTTTCTCACCTTTATTTTGGCAGTTTGTTACATATCACTTTTTAGCTACAGGTTGGGATCCAATCAAAACCATATGTATATACAGTTACGACAGAAAGTTTATATGCAAAAACGGCTCGTTTGGGCTGAGAAAACACTTTACATAGAAGAGCGAACAACGTTTCGACCTTCTATGTAAAGTGTTTTCTCAGCCCAAACGAGCCGTTTTTGCATATAAATTTCTCAACAAGTGGGTTTCTCGTCATCACTGATTACGACAGAAAGTGTTCGTACCCCTTCGTCCCGAGTGGTTTTTTGCTCATAACTTAAAAAGTATCATGATTAGGCTAATAGAAGTATAGCGTATTATAGTTATTATACTAACACACATCTACATAAATTTGTATGTAAGTTAAATGACAAATAAACTGTTTATAAACAAATAACCAAAAATAGGAGGAGCAGAAAGTGTTCGTACAATTCATAACGTGTGAAAAAACTGATATTCCCGTAAAAAGTTTTTTTTAGTTTGGCAAATAAACTACATTATACAATTCCAGAACTAGACACTGGGTTCATAATTATTAGAATTTAGCCAGCAAAAAATATACTTCCGGCAATTTAGCTCCGTCTCCGTCATTATCTGCTTGGTCATCATGGTGAACAGGAAACAACTGTCCAGTGATTTAAAAAACCAAATTATTGTAAAATACAAGTCTTGTCTCTTTCCGGTAATGCTACACAACTTAATGTGCCAAAATCTACTGTTCAAAGCATAATTGCCAAGTTTAAGCTTACAGGATCAACTGCTAACCTCCCTCGTTCCAGGTGCCCCACCAAAATTCCAGAGAGAACCAAAAGGAAGGTTCTCAGAGAAGTTAGTAGGAACCCTCATTTAACACGTAATGACATACAAAAACTGGTAAGGGAAACTGGGGTTGAAGTAATCACCTTTACAGTTACGAACATGGTACGCTCTTCTGGGTTCAAAGCAAACCGTCCTCGTAGAACTCCATATTTAAAGCCTGTTTATTTAGAAGCACGATTTAGGTGTGCAAGAAAGCATGTAGATAAACCCTTTACTTATTGGAAGAGTATTCTTTGGTCAGACGAGACTAAAATTGAGCTTTTTGGCCACAGTGATGTTCACTATATTTTCCGTAAGAAGGGGGAACGAAAGCTTCCACAGAACATCGTCCCTACAGTTAAACACAGAGGTGGCTCAATCATGCTATGGGGTTTCTTCAGCTCTTTTGGTGTAGGCAGCCTTCACTGCATCAACGGAATCATGAACAAAGAAGAGTACATTGATATATTAGGCACTTATATCAAGAATGATGCTCGGAACTTGTGGCTTGGGCATCGTTGGATCTTCCAGCACAACAATGACCCTAAGCACACATTGAAATATGTACAATCCTGGTTGCGGAGGAACCATATAAGAGTTCTGGAGTGGCCATCGCAGTCACCCGATTGAAAACGTTTGGCATGAGTTGAAAACCAGGGTTCATCAGTGTCATCCAAAAGACTTGCAAGAGTTGGAGGCCTTCTGTAAAGAAGAATGGAAGAAAATACCAGTCGAGTACTGTCAAACGATCATGGAGAGCTATGAGGAGAAATTACGCCAAGTAATTCACCTGAAAGGCTACACAACTGACCATTAAAGTAGATGCACGAACACTTTCTGCCACTCCTATGTTTGGTTATTTGTTTATAAACAGTTTAGTTGTTGTTCAATTTATATAAAAATTTATGTAGATGTGTGTTAGTATGATATATTTATAATAAACCATACTTTCATTATCCTAATCGTGATACTTTTTAAGTTATGAGGAAAAAACTACTTATGATGCACGGGTACGAACACTTTCTGTCATAACTGTATCTATAACATTGTAGTTTAATCGCTCTAGCCACCAATATGGAACATAAAGACCAAGTCTTCTTAATTCTACTCTAGAATTGTGTTATCATAACTGTCTGGTTGGGGCTGAACTGTAATGATGATTACTCGTGTACTGTTCCACCCTTGATACAGGAACTAAGTTCTGTGTGAAGAGCATACCTGTGCTGAATGTAGTGAAGTTCCCCCACTTGTGTACTACTCTTATCTTGGTACACTCCTGTTCTATGCAGACATTCTCTGTATAGATAATGTTGTCACCAGCCTCTTCATTTTCACAGTGTGGGATTTTAGCTATGTTTCAGTAGATGATAAGCATATTTTTAAAATCAACATTTTTCAAAAATGAAAATGTATTTACAGAGCATGCACCTCCACTGATACCCTCCCACCCTTCATCCCAACTAAGAGCCAGTGTTAGTGACTGTGGTTACATTATCTGAGTGAGATGCTTATGTACATTACCATGATAGAGAGCAAATTGACATGTGAAAAGTGTCACAAAGGCCAAAAATTGCCAAGGACATTTAAGTGTGGGGATCAAGTGAGACCAATGCTTAGATGGGCAAAATGATTGTTGAGGAATAATTGTGTGTCAGTGAAGGTAAGTATTACTGGAAATATATTTTCAGTGTAGAAAAAAATGTTGACTTTGTCAACATCTGTTTGAGTCCTTAGCCTTGAGTGCCATGTATCACCTTTTCCTTAAAGGCAGACTGGGTGGTATTACTGTACAATGCTGGACCTCCACATGGACTGTCATGAGTAACAAATAAGGCAATCCTGACTGTCACTGCTGGTCGTACAGTTAAATACATTGGGGTTGGTTTGCTTTTAAAATATAGTGAAGTTGGTGCATCTATTTCACTGTGTTCCTTGGGACTTGTGTGTAACTCCCTACCCCCACCCACAGTGTTCTATTAGTAGAGCTAAGGAATTCTTACAACACCAAGTTTTCAGTTGCTGAGGTAGTGGACAAAGGTTGTTCCTCCAGATTGTTTGAGTTAATTTTCTCCACTGTTGGAGGAGAGGGCAAGTCCTGCTTAAGATTTTGGATGTTTTTTTGTTTTTTTTCTCAGGTATAAGTATGAGAGGCACCAGTTTGTGCAGGAGCCTACTTATAATGCTGGTTCAGATTTGATGCTTGGCTATCTGGTTGTTTTGAGCATGGCAATTTTTTTTCAATCAATATTGGTTCAGTACATTGTTCATGAAAGAGGGTCCATTGTTTCATTGTGATTCCACATGCAGAATGGCTCCATCCTAGGTGTTTTAGAAATACAAGCCCTCAAACTTACTATTAGGTTATTTAATTTATTTATGAATTAATGTCACTATTTTACCTTTTTAAAAATTACACTACTGTATGAATAACGTGTACTACACCTGCAAGATTCACCAACTGTTCAGTACAGAATATAAAAAAAGATATAAATTTTCTTAAAACCCAAACCATCCTTTTTTCTTTTTTTTTTTTACTCATTATGAAAATGAAGTATATATAATTATCAAGCTAGATGTCTCTTGGTAGAAATGCCTTTTAAATGCAACTAACAGTTTTTTGTAAATGCATTATACAAATCAAATATCTACCATTCCAAACATATAACATACATAACAATCAATTAAGAAAAATAAAACCCTGTGACCATACATATTCTAATTACTTTGCACAGAATGTTTCTGAAAACAACAAATTAAATAAACAGGCTAGAAATTTTACCAAGTTCACACACTGTTTGTGCTGTATAATCAAGTCATGAACCAAAATAATGGTTCATAATATGGTTTGTCCAGGAATTTCACAAACATTCTAATAGAACATATTGGCAAAAACTATCTTAAAACAGACTTGTTCTTTAAACGTCACTCAAAATTTTTTATTTCAAAGGTAAGATAGATAAAATACAGATAATAGCAAAAATGTTGATTTTCCAAATGCTAGACAAAATTCAAAATTCATCCATTTGTTCTTCATATTATCATTATTTCATACACCTATAGAAAAAAAAAATCCTTGTTACTACTTTATTTGAACCTGGGCAACCTACTAACAAAAACTTTGTCATATCACTATTTTTTATGTTGATTCAAAAAAAAAGAAGAGATTTTATTAGTTTTTTTTTTCATTGTTACTGACCAAGTTTTTCTCTGAAGATATTCATGCATTTAAGCTTAGAGATTAAAAAAAGTAAGTTTTCTGTACCAAAATCTATGCTGATCTGCTTAGCAAACTTTTTCCAAGGTTATAGGACTATTTTTAAGTTGATTCATGAAAGGCAAAATATACATTTTCTTAAATTTTCTATATGTTTTCTTCACTACTAACATAAGCTCTTCAAAGCAATTTAAGCACTGTCTAAATGTTAGTCATTTAAGCAACATTGTATTCATTGGAAATGCTTAATTTTATTAGAGTAAACAACTTGTATATTCATATCAGTGTCTCCAGCCTCATTATTACTGATTATAGTTTTACAAGCTACTACAGGAAAAATGGCTACCAATATTTTACTTAAACCTGCACATTGGTAATCAATGCAGTATTGAGGATAGTTTTAAAATTAATTAATTCAAACACCTTTATTTCTACCCTTCACTTTTTGGTGCTGAAAAAATGTTTGTTACTGCAGGTTAATTGGAAAATAATTTGTGCTACTTATAGCACATTATTTGTAAACTACCATGTTGGAGATTAATCATCTCCCAAGTTTGCTGCTGTTATTTGTTTCTTGAATACACTCTTATGCTTGGTCTTCATGTGATTTTTAATACTTTTTCAGTGAGCTTTCTAATGGTAGATGATTACCATAGTAGATTTCTCTACTCCCTTGAGATATAGTTTATTCTGCTGATTTATGTACAATGCAGAAGTTGTTGAAAAATATAACATTCAACTGAATGCATAAGTATGTATGTAGCTTAAAATTTCTCTATAAAAGGACATAAAAAAACTTAAACAGGATAATTAAAGATTGTTAATTTAAAAGGGGGAAAGGAGTATAAAAATTACAGGATTAGGTCGATTCAGAAAACAAAAATTATATTTTCAAGCCTACAACTAGGAACTTTTTTCTTTAAGAGTAAATAAACTAGGCTGGAAAATAATGTCTGCATTATTGTTTTCTAGAAATTCCTGATTTTACTTCACTAAAATCAATAAGTACAGTAGACATGAAGTCAAAATACGTATTTGTAAACGCTATTTCCTACCTAGTTTGTTCACTTTTTTTTTTAAGGTGTGAGATTGCTGAAGTCCAGATAGTGTTATAATACCAATAAAGTTCAAATGAGTATACATTATTTATATAGTTCCAATTGCTTATAAACAAATTAGCTATTTAGAAGTGTGAAATTTAATCTGTACAAATTACTTATTGCATAATTAAATGGTGTATTTCAGGTCTTCCAAAAGGGGGCAAGCAAGATGTTTTATAACTGATAATGAATAACAGTAGCTTAGTTGGTTAAGCATCTGAATCTTTACTTCAACTAAATTGAGTAACACATATATTTTAAAAGAATTTTGAGAGTAGGCATTGTGAAAAATAATAATTTAGTTAAACTCTTGTCTTTGTAGAATTCCTTCTACTTCAACTGAACATGATAAGGTGATTCAAGAGCTCAGACAGAGGGTAGGTGACTTAGAAGTGCAAGATCTCAGTGACACAGAAATGGAAGAAGTGTTTGTTGCTCCAGTCACTACAATTGTAAAAACGTTACCACATGCCAAGACATCCAGATCAATCACATTATCTGAAGCCATGGTAAAGAAAAAAGCATTATATTAGTTTTAAAAGTACCTCTCTCTTAAAATGCTCTAGAATGAGTTGCAAACAAACATTGTTGATATAGAAAATTACTGTTAAAAAAGCATGTAATGTATGCAGGAATGAGAGGATAAATAATGACTAAGCAGATTTCATCAAGGAATAAAAAATAATTGATTGAATTCATTTGTTAGGTAAAGTGTATGCAGTTCTTAGCAGTGTTAAATTATTATTCATGTAGACCAATTAATTAGACTTAACTAAAAGTTAATTAAAATTCAAAAATGAATTTATCTTTTGATATTAAGGTAATGAGTTTTTAGTATATACTTTATATATTTAAAAGAAAAATCTCACTGTAACTTTTAGTTGTAAGAATTAAATTTTATTACTTTTCTGATATAATTAAAAATGTTTTAATATCTTAGATATTTTCTAAACAGAAATTTGTTAAAAAGACATGACCTTGAATAGCCTTTGATATAGTCAGCATAAACCAACATTTTCTACCACTAAAAGTTGTTTTCACATAACTTTTCATTTGTAAACTAGATGTTTGTCACTGGTCTTTTGAGCATATAAATGTTCAAATATTTTAAATGTATTAAAATACAACAAACATCTACCTGTGTACAATACCCATGTCTTCCAATTAACGTGGATTGTGGATCATCTATGTCTTTTAGTACTCTTAAACAAAACCCAAAATACAAACAATTATTGCATCAATGTCTGTATAAAAAATATAACTGCTATGTAAGTGATGTGCATAGCTAACAGACATTAAAAAAAACAACACAACCTTTAATTCTGAAATAAAGATACTCATAAGCAGTATGAGAAGAAAGTCCATTGAAACATTACACACTGAAATTTTAAAATAATCAAAAAAATCAGCTTACGTATATATATATATATATATATATATATATATATATACACATATACATATTAAAATAAATGCTATGAATATATCATTGCTCTGGCTAGTGCATTTTACACACTTTGTTGAACCTTGTTTATACAAACTTTCAGGCATTACAAAACATTAAGTAGTAAATATAATTCAGAAGCTCAGTAAAATACACTATATGTCCTGGAAAGTTTAACAAAATCAACAGGTACAAAACTGTGTATATCTTACTAGGATGCATTATTGTTTAAATGTTTCAACTGGTATGTAAGTGTGAACATGTAACTAGAATGTGTTACTGCTTAACTCTTACAGCACAGACATGGTCAATTTAACTAACCATGAGACCTCTTTGTCCTTGTTTAAAGTGTTTATAGATTTAATACTTCTAACTTTCAATTTAGTGTGTTTATTTTCCTAAGATTGATCAGTTTTCCGGTTAACATTATTAGTCTTTCACTCACGAAAGATTAAAATTGTATATTTTGATGAAATATTTTAATAAGGTGGATTAAATATTTGTCTATGAATATATTGAGCATTTCTTTGAATGGTCTAAGTGCAAAGTAATATTCACATTAAGATTAAAAATAGTTTTCTTCATATAAAAATATCTCAATTTCCTTTGTGTAATTCCTAAAACCTTCTGAATACATTTTAAACTTTTTTCAGTAAAACTGTATATTTTATCTGTTATTTTCTCTGCTCTGTCTCCAAATGATTAATCTGACCAACTTTGCAACCATCAAAAAATATCAAAATAAACCTAAATTGCAATTTTTATTTCTAAATTGACTTATTGTAAAATGAAACTACACTTCTTTATTCTAAGTAGTTTTATGTTTGTGACATTATACATCTAATTATAAATAAGTTTTATTGTGTTACTGCCCTTTTGATTGCCTTTAGAACTGTGGCTAAGTACTATCTGTGCCATTATAAGTTGTTAATCACTAGGGTGCATGCAGCTCAAATTATATTACCCATCAGCTCTTTCAAGTTGCTCACATGCATATCTTGTAAGCCTTTTTTTATTATATTATAATTATATATATTACTTAATATAATCCTAACATAAAAGTTTTGTACTTTTATGTTTTAGTTGCTTTTCTAATAATAAATAAAAATAAACATGAAAAGCATTGTTGTCATTTGCCGAGGACAGTTAAACCTGCTTATTTATACTTATGTTAGTAATGCACAAAATAATTTTATTTAATTGAATAATGCAACAAAGAACACAAACTAATATTATTCAAAAAGTTGACAATTTTCACTAACTTTAAAGAAATTTCTGGCTTTCTAACTATGCAACAAGTCATTAACTTTCTCATGGGAACATAGTTTGTACTCTGAGTGAAACTGACTATCATCTGTTCAAAACTTGTTACATCATTTAATAGATGAAAACTTTGACTTTCTATTGGTTATAGGTAATATATAAATGCATCTAAGAGACAATTATTAACAAATCCTGAAAGACAGGATGTGACAGGTTAGTGTTGTTGGAAGGGTCTTATTTTCTATTCAGTAGCTCCCTAACAAAACAAAAATGAAGTCTATAGAAATTCTGGTTTGTCTGAGCAATGATAACTTTGTAGTCAGTAATTTACATTTAATTTTATACTTTTTAAAAGGGTGGTGAATAAAATAGATACCAAGAGAAAATGTGTTGCATATATCACACTATGGGAAATTCAGGATTTGTTTTTAATATTGTCTTCTAGAATTAAGAACTTAAAACTTGTATAGTGTTAAATGATGGATTATTAGCTAAAGTTTTGTGCTATACTAATTGGTATAACATAAACAATAAGTAAGTTCATAATATTTTTAATTTAAGACACTAAACCTTTGTTTCATGCATGGTAAAAGGATACCCGTGGTGAGAGGGTTAATAACTAAATGAAGTATTTAAATGTTATAAAATAATTTAATTTCCTTTCTTTGAAAAAGTTCATAAAATCAATCATGAATGAAATGAATATAATTTGTTAAATTATATTTAATACTTCTTCTAACACACAGTATTTATTTGTTACAGAACTTGAAAAAGATTATTTTAGGGTCTCCATTTCGAAACTTTAACTTAGAATGGCAGCACCAGAATTTTACTTTTTGTAACTATCAAGATGTGATGTATGGACTTGTGCAAAAAAAGGTAAGATTATTATTCTTTTAGAAATTTTCTGCATTAACAAAATATATAAGATATATCTGACAAATTTGTAAATTTTATTTTGATACATTCTTGCTTCAACTCTCCACATAAAGCTGTATCAATCTTTTTTCTGTCTTCAATGCATTGCTATAAAGTCTGGACACTCAGTCCATTAATCTATATACCCCACAAATTTCATGCTACTTTTAAATGTGTATAGCACAAGACTACTCTCCACTAATAGTATTGTGCCACCTATATTGGTGCAGCTAGCTCTGTGATTCTTCTGGTCAGTCTTCTCTTTCTTGATTGACACAGCAACACTTAGATGTGTGTGTTTTTAGATGTACTTCATTCACATTCCAATACAGTTTTCAACAGTTTTATTTTATTGTGTTTACATTCAATTGTTTGAGATTTTATTTTTAAATTTTGTTATTCTTACCAAACTGTACAATAACATAGAATGATTTTGTGATTCAGTGAACTGACAATGGAAGTTCTTGTTATAGATGACAACATGTTTGATACTACTACCCATGCATCAGGTTCAACTTTATCTGCTGAAGAGGTACATCTCTTAATTTGCAGGGAACTAATTTCCTATGGTTTTCCATCAATTTCTTCTCATTTTCAATGTGACAATGTTTTTGAGGATAAATATAATCAAGGAGAAGAATACTAGATTCATGTTTTCTGGTCTCTTTTTATTTTGGTCTGTTGCACTCAACACCTTTACAGGATATCTCACCTTCCACACTTTCTTTTTTTTACAGCTGGATAATCAAGCATGTGGTATTTTACACATTTCCTTTTCACCCTAGCTTGTGGACACCATCAAATGGATATTTATGTTATTATCAGAATCCTCTAACATTTATTTTACATCATCCTATATCCAGACTGGTCCTTCCTCTCCAATACTTCTGTTGACCAAGAAGGCCATTTGGCTTTCACATTTTTTCGCCTCCCATCTCCCACCTGTACTTCAGTCCCAATCAACATCTTTGTCAGATTTGCTCATAGCTTCTATATGGCATGTACAGTCTCCTTTCATGGTTGACATTCCTGACTTTGTATTCTGAATCCTTCTGTTTCATATAATGTATCCCCTATAACTTTAACTGTTTGGGTGTGTCAATTCCTTTAGCCTGGTGTGTTCAGACTTATTCATGGAGTGTTGCCATATTTTCAGTGTTTCTTCCTATCATGTTTGTTATACCATCATGTTTTTGGTTGCTTGTTTTTACTGTTTATTGGAATAAATTTAGATCCAGAGGTGTTATGTGGCCATTACTGTTTCAAAGTTCATGTTCCTGAACTTTTATTCTCTAGTACCCCTCTCTTTTCTGTGATCTATTTTGTGTCACACTAAATGGTTTGGTTTGTCATACCACCATGTCTTTGGCTGCTTGTTCTTACTTTTCTCATTGGATGGAATAATTCAAGCTAGAATATGAACCTACTCCTTATTCCTTCATTGCTCATTATCTCCACTTTTTGCTTGTATCTTTATCAGGTGGATAATGTCTCTCTCCTGTTGCAGTTTTACACAAAGCCATTTGCCCTTGACTTAGGTATGTCTTTTTTGCAACATTTCATTTGTGATTTCTTTTGAGCAATTCTCTTTTACTGCTACTAATAGGACTCTGTTCTGTGGAAGTTGCCTGACCAGTTGTGCTTTCACTCAGCTTTCCACTATGTACAGGTAGAACTACAATGCTTACTGTAGATATGAGACATTCTATAAGACAACCAATGATATGCCTAGTGGTATATGCTTGTGTGTCTCTGAATGTTCATAAGTTTACCAACAGTCATGAAATATTATGAGTAAAGCAAAGCCAATCCAGGTTGAAACATTCTCTGCTTATCAATAAAATTGTTAACACCCATACGTGCCCTTCTGAGATACATTTTTATTTCAAGTAGGTTTCTCATCACCAAGAAAGTCAATCCCTGCCAACCCTTCCATTACATAAATTGGGAATAGCCTGTTTTTCAAATTAGGTAAACATGGACACCCATACTGATTACAAGTTATCACCCTATTCTTCAGGTTATGTTGAGGCAATGGCACTATCATGTAATGCTGTGTATTGAGTCTGCTTTGAGTTTTCATTTCACAGAGTGGTTTTTCTCCTAATAAGAGCCAGCTGCTTTACATTGTGGTTTGTGTGATGGAGAGTGATTTAAACTTGCATTGTTTTTTTTCTGCTCATGTCAGGTTCTTGTTCTTTCTTACAAGGCACAGACCATACCTGTTGCAGAAGTAATGTGGTGTCTCGTATATATGTTTTGGTTTTATCTTTGACTGCACTAGTCATTTCTAGGTGGTTGGTTTCTGCTTGGTTCACTGTCAGGTGCCTGCACTGGCCCCCTCCATTGTTTTCAATGTGAGATTCTTTGTGTGAGAGGAAGTAATGTCATATGAGAAGTTAACATTTTCATACACTGAAAATGTATTTCTAATTGGTACTTATCTCTTTTCACACACTTCCCATCATTCCTACCTACTGCTGGTATTACTTATTTTAGATCCTGCCAACTCTCAGAAGTGATGATTGAAAAGAGAATCAGAGGGAGCTATCTCTACTAACATAGAAAGGTACAACTGTTGGTGGATGGTTGTCGCATGCTATATTCATGCTAAAAATTGGCACAAAATTTGTGGATTGTATAGACTGGTGTGCTGTATATTGAACTTTTTTGCAGTTGTTATGAAACAAAAAGATGATCAAGATAGCTTTGTGTGAAAGAGGTAAGTACCTATTGGAAATACATTTTCAATGCAAATAAAAAAAAATTACCTTTATTTCCTAATCTAATTACCACATGATTAATATTTTTTTGTGTAAGATAGTTAAAATTTGACCAATTGTGTGAATTGTAGCTTAGCTCCTAGTATTCCATATACATCACTTTAAAATAAATAAGACAAGAAAAATAATTCACATTTTCTTATAAAAATTAATATTTTCTGGCAAAATAAGTTAGTTTATAACATTGTAACATTTCTTCAGTTCCTGCCATTTTACTGGTCCATGTAGGGTAGCTTTGTGATATATGATTTAAGTATACATATGGTTCAAATGTTAATTTTGGTCAGTGACTAGATGTGGATGTTATGCAGTGGTGGGATTTGGTCAGTTCTTAAGAACCTGTTCTTAAAATTTCATGAATTTGCCAAACAGGTTCTTACTGGCTCTTAGCCCTCTGATACTAGATATACAATGTATCAACTGTCACTATGGGGATTCTTGCAACATAAAGTCACACACAATGACAAAATTATAAATTAGTATGATAACATTTGAGGCCAGACTTGTACGGGCCTCTACAAGTGACAGATCAACCATCTTAGACGAAGGAAAACGAGCATTGCTGTAGACTAACATAGACCTACATTTTCCTGTGTGAACATTTGGTAACAATCATCTATCATACTTGAAACAGACAGAAAAAAGAAGGTGAGTTTGAAAAATGATGTCAATGTAGACTTCTATGCTATTAATGTTAAACTGTGAGGCTTAATGTTATTTTATAGGTTTTACTATTCTAGAGCAAAATTAAAAGTTAATGGATTGGAGATTTAGCTCGGATTGATTATTTAGTTGTTGATTTTTTCAGTAATGATTGGTTAATATAGCTATCCCTCACCTTTTTATAGCTAACTTGTGCCAGTTAAACATTTAATTTATTCATTCATGAACAAGTTCTTTTAATATGCATATTACCAAAATTTTTAAACATAGTACATGATGGCATCTGATCGTCTAAGAGAATAAAATACATCTCATTTTTTGCTCGGGATGCTGAACCTCTCTTTTCTTGTATTTTCATACTGACAGGATACGAAATTTGGATACTAGGCTTAGTAGGCTAGTACTCACATGTTATAATTGCATGGCTTAATAAAACTATATCTCACTATATTTATGCTTGTTGATATATACTTATCATATAAAATTCCGTACGTAAGCAGAACAGAGTCATCTAAAACAATATTTGCACAAACAGTTAAACGTTAAATTAATTTGCTTTGTTTATATGCCATTAAAAAAATTAATAGATTATAAAAATAGTTTTCGTATGAAAATTTATTGGTGAAAGTTTAATAAGAAGTTATATTAATACATTTATTGTTGAATAAAAGAATTTTGGCATTTCAGGTTTCAGCCCCTAAAATGAAGTGGCAGCACAATATACTGGAGTCTGTAAAAAAAAAAACCTAAGAACTAAAACTTCAAGGCAAGATCCAGTTGAAAATCTAGCACCAGCAACTTCAAGAAGTGATGAAATTTCCACTTCTAAGACTACACAAACTAGAGATGATGAAGACCTAGGAACTGCTCTTCCAAATTGCTGGAGTATGAAGCAGGCTGAGGAGTTAAAGAAAAAAAAATTGTTTGGTTGTTTGCTACAAGAAACTTGGTTATGATCATTTTGCCAAATTTGATTCCATAAACATGAAGGGAATTCACATATCGATGGAATGGAGAAGCTACAGTGTTGAAGCAAGAGGAAGGAATAAAACTGTCCAGCAAGCATCTCTCAGAAAACTAATGAATATTTTTCATCAAAGGCACACAATATATGTACAATGCAATTGAAAGATTATGCAGATTATGAAATTATCAAATGCCTAGATAAAATAAACCAAAAATATATCAGCTGAATGTGTAAAGTTTTTAATACAATCTACAGTGTAGCAAAATGGAGCAGGCCAATTTTTGATGTTGAGGATAAGACTGAGCTTCAAATAAAAAATGGGTTGGACATGAGAATGGGACTCCATTCTTGGAAAAGTGCTTTTAGAATAGTTGATGTCATTGCAAAGGGAATTAAAAATGAAATATTTACAAAAACATTTGAACAAAATTTAAAACTCTGTGTCATCATTGATAAAGCTTCAACCATATTTAGTAAACCAGATGTCATAATTTTTGTAAAGGTTGAAGATTGTAATCTGTTGTTAATAACCAATAATTTTTCTTGATTTTGTTGAGTTGAAAGGACAGGATGTTGAAACTATATACACATCTCTATTAAAAAGTTTACATGATATAAAACAAGTGAATCATATCAGAGTGTTCATAGATAAAATATATACAATCTTTCATCAATCAAACTAAAACTGAATGGAGCTTTTTAACATTTTGGAAGAAATTGGACTAGAAATTCTGGGACAAAGATGAGCTGCTTGCAGCCTAAGATCAGCACTTGCTGTATGGTGTACTTATCCAGCAGTATGCAAATATTTTTCTACTGAGAAAAAATTATTCAGGAATGGCCAGCTATCTTTGCAACAAATTCTTCCTGGGAGATTTAGCAATAATGATAGACATACTACCAGAAATTTCTTTACTTTGTAATGCCCTTTAAGCCAGAGCTGAAAAAAACTAATAAAATAGGCCCTTAAGGCATTTGAAATGCTCAAAGAAAGTAGGGAAACCTTTGAAAAGAAAATTGATGAAACCATTGGTTCTGATGCTTTTAGAAATATTAAGTTTGTTGAAAACCAATGATATGTGGGCCTTTGTCATTAAAAACTACTGGTACCAGTAATAAATAATATGAAAGCCAGATTGATGGATTGTGATCACTTAAAATCAAAAAACTAATGCACAAGAAAATAACAATAAAATGCATGAACTGGTAAACATACTTGAGCATAATTTTTGGAATATTGATGAAGTTATCCTTTGGAAAGCTGCTGAAGAAAAATTGTATGAATTCACTAAGCTCTTTCATCACGAAATCAGCATTAATGATTTTTGTGACTACGTGGAAAATGTCCTATGAAGTTACCATAATCATGGTATTCCAAGAACTGTATAAAAGGCTAAAAATATCATCAGCCGTTCTAAGATATAAAATATCATAAATACTGTTACTCTTAGTTCTGCAGAGACAGTAAGAAGGTTTTAAAAATGAATATCATATATTCAGATAAAAGAATCGGCTTTACAGTTGAAAATGTGGCAAACCTGATGATAATTAATTTGACTGGCCTCCCATTGGGTTCATGGGATCCCACTTTTTCAGTTCAAACGTGGCTTAGAAAAAAATCACACAGCTGTGAAAAGAATAAAGATTTTGATGATAATCAAGTGGCAATTTGGAAATATTTAAAGCATGATAAATAAATTATTTCTGTAAGATATTTTTATTATTATTTTTCATTGCAAGAAATGGGGGGTGTAATGCGAGATAGAACCAATTGTTAAAGTTTTTAATTCCACCACTGATAATATATATTTCATAAAATTAAAAAGCATGTAAAGGAACTCTGTGTTGATATACTTAGAGATCTTACAGCTTCTGTACTGGTGACAAATCCAGTAACTTTGTTTTTTTTATGATGACATACTGAAAATAGAATAAACTTAATCAAGGTAGTTAATAAAATGTGATATGATAATTAAATAATAAATAAAACAAACAAAGTAAGTTTAAATTACTCCTGTAATTGATAAAGTTTATACTTAGGCACACTGTGGATTTAATATGTTACAGTACTTCAAAAGCAGTGGGCCTAAAGCCACAGTGGTTGTAATATTGAAAACAGCTGTCATACAAATAGCAATATTACACTTACATGCAAGAAGTATTTATTCAAAACAGTGTAAATAGCACAACTACAATAAAACTAGAAGCATTAATACAATTTAAATGTATCAACATTGTAAATGTATAGAAGAAATAGTTGAAATTTTGTTACTTGTATTCATGTGCATGTGAACAAAACTTAACTGTATAGCAACTTTATGTCTACAGAAAGAAAGCATACTCTTTTTTAAAAAAAAATATATTTTATAATTGGTTAGAGCATGAGTGAAAAATCATTGAATGTTATTGGTTTTTGATTTTTTTGAGATAGGAATAAAAAATAAAAATAATAAAATATGTAGTTTTATAATGTAATGTATAAGCATATGGTGCATTTCTTAATTTTATAAAGTAAATTTCTCCTGGTATAAGATGTGTGATATTTTATCTCTAGGCATCTTCTCTTCTCTAATTTAGTTACCACCCATCAAACAATAAGTACAAAATATAATGTAAACTACTCACTGTAATATCAATATTGTTCAGACAAGTATAATTTTTTCCTTCAAACCTGTTTGGTTATAGAGTTGTCAAATATAAAATTAGACCCCCCCCTCTTGTTACTCCCAACTGTCACATCTTCTCTTTCAAGATTTGTTAATTAGTTCTCTTGTATGTTTAGTACTATATTATTTATAATTAATAAAAAGCCAATGTTGTCATATGTCAATTGATGTATTATATTATGTTGTCTTCTGAACAGAAAGTTAACAATTTCTCTTTAATTATAAGCTTTGTTCCCACAGGAAACATAATGATTAGATTGGATGAATTTGTAACAGTTCTTGTCAGAAAAAAATGTGATAGTTATGTAGTACTGTCTGCTTTTTACATGTTGTTATTCTGTGTTCTTTGGCAAGTTAGTTAATTAAATGAACGTTATTTAGAGCACTAGTATCATTGGTATATATTTAAAAAGGTAGGGTTAACTGTCATTGACAAGGAACAGCAATAAAAAAGAAGATTGGGTAAGTACTTTATTTATTATTATGAAAGTAACTAAAGTGTAAAGCATTATGAAATGCAATTTATAAATGGTAGAAAGATCTTTTTTCTTTCCAAAAATTCACACTGGTAATTTGAAATATGACCTCTTACACTGGACTATGCCCCAGCATGTGTGTAGTTATTTTATATATATGTATTATAAATAATTTTAAAGATATTACATGGCTACTTTTTTCTTTATAAATGTTAAGTATGATAAATAATATATATGTTTTTAATATATACTTAAAGGATATTTTATTGAAAAATTTATTTGAACAGTATGTCCTACTGCATGATATTATTAGGTCCATGACTGTATTATTGCCAATAAGTGTGTGTGTGAATCTTACTTTTAAGTCAACAGTTATGGGTGGGGGGTATTGCTTAATAACACACTTTACAGCTATTTGGTGTATTCATTTTGCTTTATTGTAAATTGTGTATTTGCCAAAAAAACAATTTAGAAACATTCTAGCTTGGAGTAGAGACAGAACCTGCAAATGTGCAAAATGTACAACATTTTTAGTACAAAGTTCCAACATGTATCAAATGGAAGCTATTTTATTCAGGAGTTCAAAAAAATTGCTGGCAGTCTCAGAAATTGTTCTAAGCTGCCAATTCTTTTACACCTACTGTCAGTTAGGCCTTTTCAGTCTAAGAAGTAATTTTTTCTGGTTTCTTTCATTTGATTTTTTTCATAAAAACATGAATATATTTATTTTATATTATGTTTAGTAATATATTTCTTTAAAAAATACTAATTTCTCTTGACATAAAATTGGTATGAATTGCCCATTTTGGGCTATGCTTTTTAAAAACATAAAAAAGCAAGAATATTTTTTCCTTCAATATACACACGAACTAAAAATTCTTTTTAACTGTTATCTTTGTGCTATGAATTCATTTTATTATCTTAACTACTGAGTAAAATCATTGAAACATAAGTATGCTCAATTTCTATATTATCAAAAAGTGCTTACATTTTTCAAAGAATTATGCTGTATATTTTATAATATGCCTAAATATGTTTCTGAAATTGTGTGCAATAATATAACTATTAAGTTCAGAAATCAAATCCAACTAGAAATACCAGATTCATTTCTTCTCTCGAAATTGCAATTCATTCCAGTTGATTTAAAGATAAAACAAGTATTATTATAATTGTCAAACAGAAATTACAATGGTCATTTTTCACTCAGTGTTAATGCAAATGAAGTCTATTCTCTCAGCTGTAGTTATATCATACTTTACTTATTGTAGGTAATGCAGTAGATTAAGCTGTGCACAGGTAAAATAAAAACAACAAAAAACATTAACCATGGTAACTGAACATCTGCTTATATCACCTCTTATCTCATTCCATTGGTTATGTCAGACTTTGCACTAGTTACTAGAACAGGAACAAACTACAGTACGCTTTGGAAAGCTCTTTGCACACATGCATTGTTTCTTTTCTACATTGGTGTCCTATACTATTGCAACTACATGTGATCAACTGTAAGTAATCACTTAGGAGAGGGGTGTTTTCTAACAGAATATGTTGTATCATGCTGTTAACGTTTTGCCAACCTGTTAGAAGAAGTTCCAGGAGGTTTGCTTTTGCTATGAGGGCATTCTGCCAAATGAAGACCTGATAATGTTATTTTCTAATATGAAAAGTGAGAGCTTCTCTTGTTGGAAGCAAATTTTCAAGATTTCACTTAAACTTTCTGAATAATGAAGCATGAAATGATTGGATATCAGTTTTTCAATTTTGGTACTCTACAGTGTACACACAAATACCTTTGCATTTGAGACATTTTCTCGCTCATATATGTGATCCTTCCCAATGTTTTTTAGCAGAGTTACTCCCAACATGAAATACCTCCCAAGTGGTTTTCTTCCCAATGCCAACAAAGTGAGACATAGTGTTGCAGACAGTAATAGCATGGAAATACAGCAGGGTGTTTGATGTATGTCATGTACATGGCATGAATTGCAGCAAATATGGTTGATTTACAATTTTTATTGAGAGGTCTCCATGCTGATGTAGTTGAAAATGTATGAGCAACACTAAGACATCTGTGTCCTATGAATATACTGCTATTTTTTTATATCAATGTCTTATTGCTTCCTTTGCATGCACTATTATTGATGTGTTGCCTTCTTTGTGAGGAAAATGGATTGAGCTTGCATCATGGATACACATTAAAGAAATTACCATTGTTGGAACAAGAAATCTACCAGCAAGAGTCAGCTCACAGCCATCCTTTGGTGAAATGTTTGAGATGATCATTCAACAAAATGATTACCAGATTTTTCTTGTTGTACAGAAGGTTGAGATACAATTGCTGCTTGTTTGGCAGTTTAGTATTTCTACCATTGACATTTTGCATCATAAGTTTGGGCTTTTTTAACCACTTAGAACAATTTGTGAGATTGCCAACAAAGATTTTCTTATTTCTGAATAAAACATTGTTGTTTTTTGGTATATATTAGCATGTTGTACTAAAAATTTTAAATATTTTCAATTAACAGAGGCCTTTACAAGATATGCTTCCTGACTGTTCATTCTAATGATGGTTTGCACTTAAAGTATCTGTGTAACAAATATGGTAGTACTTACAAGATATTGTTTGTTTGATGCATTTAAAAAATGAAATAGCCAACATAATAACACTGCTCTGGAAAGGGTTAAACCATATCTATGCACTCGCACTATCATAACTTCCTCTGAAGCAAGTATTGTTTTTTTATTTTAATTATGCAAATACATAGTTGTCTCTATTTACATTGAGTAAGAGAAAGATATGATTGGTTTACAAAATATAAACACTTACATTAAGAAAGAAGAGAACAATATCATGAAACATTGAACAATAAAGTGGTTAAAATAGTTTTATTATGAAAGACAAACACTTAAATTTCAAAAAAGCATGCGAAAGAGCAAAGCCAAAGCATTAAAATCTTTTGCAATAATTTATATTTTATATATGAATATTTCATTTTTTTGTAGGACTTAAGATTGTCAAATTACATGTATCAGGTCATCCCTTGAGTAATATCTGATTTTAGGTTCAGAAAAAGAGAAAGGATTTCAAACACATTTTAATGTTAGTTAATCAATAATATATGTTCTATTATTATTAATTAACATGATTCACAAGCTTCTGAATGCCACTTCTATAAAATTCTTGGTATTTAGAGAAAAAGAATGTAGAGAGGGGAATTTTGACATTTTCGTGTGTTCCTAGCTCCTTTCCATCAAAATAGTTATGAAACTTCGGAATAGATGATAATCAGATGGAGCAAAGTCTGGAGAATAAGGAGGATGTGGAATTTTTTCCCAGTCTAGCTCTTCAATCTTTGCAGATGTGATCCTTACTGTATGGGATTGTGCATTATCCTGATATAACACAACACCTTCACAATTGATCAAAGCAGGCTTCTTTTCTTTTAGTGCAACATTCAAGCAGTCTAACTGTTGACAGTAGAAGTCTGATGTAATCATTACATTGAGTGGCAGCAATTCAAAGTGGATCGCACCAACAATATCCCACCAAATGCTTAACAAGACCTTCCTAGGGTGTGGTCCACTTTTGGCTGTGCTTTAACCAGTTTACCTGCACTGAGCCATTGTCTGCAGCATTTAACATTTTTATAATATATCCATTTTTTTATCTCCAGTTACTAACCTTTCCAAAAAAGGTGAGTTATGTTCACGAGAGTGCAGAAAAGTGCAAACGTCCACACTTGCTCTAAGGTGGGCTTCTGTCAAATCGTGGGGGACCCATTTTCCAAGTTTTGACACCTACTACATTCTTTTGATGATTAATACTATATTATTTATACCAATAGAAAGCCAAAGTCTCAATCTATCAAAGAATGTATTATGCTGTTTTCTGTACAGAGAATTGTCTATTTTACTTCCAGCTTAAACTTTTATTTTCCTGGGAAACATATTGATGAGTTTTGCTGAACTTTTAATGGAACTTGTTGCATAATTAGAAAGTTAAAAAATAATAATAATTATTATTGGATATTCTCTGGGTTTTATGTGTTTCTTATTCTGTGTTTCTAGTAACATTATTTAATTGAACACAGAAATATTTAGTATAGTATTACCATTATCATAAAAAGGTAAAGTTAAGTTTCATTAACAATTGACAACAAAAACAAAGATGCAGGTGAGAGCTATATTTCTTGTTTTTTCATGAATATTTTTATTTGTTCTTATTGAAATTACCAAAATCTAAAAATTAAGTTAGATAAGGTTAGATTATGCTCAATAAAGAGTAGTAGTAGTAATTTTTCAATAGGTATGCTTCTGAATAGCCCATGCATTACATAATTTTGAAGAGTAATGTGAGCTGCATGTTTGCTTAGTGATTTACAATTTGTGTAGCAAGATCATTAGCTATATATGGTCTAAAAGGCAATGAAGCAGTAAGATTAAGTGTAAATGTATGTGCACAGTTATAAACTATGCTACTTAGGATAAACAGTTGTGGTATCATGTTACAGTTTATAGTCATTCATTCAAGAAAGAAGGGTAATTTAGAATTAATTCCTAATTTAATTTTTTATGATGATTACAAGGTTGGTCAGTTTGACCAACATCATATAGAGTTAGGGTAGAAAAAATATTTCTAAAAAAACATTTGATGTTTATTTTGGAGGTTTTCTTTAAACAAAATTTGAAAATGTTAAGATAAAAGTATTTTTAGTCTTAAGATGAAAATGACTATGCACTTGGAGCAGTAAACACTCTGACACCATATCTTTATGGGTAAAAAAGAACACGTCAAAATTCTGATTTTTATTTTTGGCTAAAAAAGACTTAAAGGTTACTTAAAGCTTTCCAAGTTTCATGAAAATACCTTAAGTACTTTCAGAGTCATAGTATGTATACAACCAAGGTTAGATGGCAGTTACAAGGTTGTGTAAAATACATGAGCCTGTTGCAGTAGGGTTAAATGATTTGTATGTAGATATCTATTCATCAGTGCATTGTGATATCACAATAATATTCCTTCTGAACAGTAATAGCACATCATCATTAAATGCATAGTATTTTGTCATATATTTAAATAACATTAATATCTCTGAATATGTTACTTATTAATCAGATTAGAAGCTAAATCATTTAAAAGAAACTTATTTTTAGATTTAAATTGGGTTTTCTTCCAACATGAACTCGAGCATTCCACTAAGCATTTAAAACTTCATGAAGAAGTATGTAATTTTTATGCTGATATCAAGTTAGTTGTTGTGATTTACTTTGTTGCTAGAAGTAATCAATAAGATAACCTGTCTAATTTAAAACTAATGTTTTTCGTAAGTGTCACTTGCTCAAGGAACTTGTTGACGTGTACATTTCTCATCCACCAGAAACTAAGAAAAAAAAATTGCTTATTACTAGGCATTGAATTTTTGCCTTCATAATTTTCACACATCATTTTATTTAGGTACCAGCTAGACTATCATCTTAGTATGTGGAAATGCACACGTGTCAGAAGGAAGGTTAATGAATTTAAAGAAGTATTTATACAAATTACATACCAAAATTAAGTCAATAATGTATACAGAAATTGTTTGAAAATAACCTAAATTTACATTTATTTTACATATTTTGTTTCAGTATCATATGATCAACATCAACTTGTCTTACTTTACAACTGTAGAAATATGTATTTCATTACAGAAAGAATATTGTCCATATTGTTGCTGTTGACTTTACTTATTGATCAACTCTGTTTATGTTATTGATTGTTTACTGAAGAAAACTGCTGTTTATTTAGGGTGGTCCATGTGGAGTTGTGGCTGCAGTTCAAGCTTATGTTGTTCTTCATCTAGTGTATGGTGATAAACCATCATGCTTAAAAGATGGAAGGTATGTAGATTAATTAGAAATATGTACTTACAACCATACTCTTATGCTACTATTGTCAATCTGGTTTTTTATTTGTTTTACATGTTTATACTTTACTAATATGATTTTACAGAAGTACATAAATTGTTTTTATATTTTTATTGCATAAGATATAAAGTTATTTACTAAAGTATAGTACACTAAAACTGACTTACATAAATACCCTTTTACCTACATCCCAACAGGTGAGTTCTGTATTGAAAAGGCTTCTTGGGCAGTGGTGAAGGGAGATAAAAGATTCAAAACAGTCTTATTACATTACTTTGATTTTGAATCCAAAATGAACAAATTAAGTGCAATGTGAAAAAAAGAAAAAACATCTGTAGTTTCATGATTTTTATTCCATAATTTTGATTTTTGGTTTCTAATGCCTTGTGCTTTGCCATCTTTTGGCATTTAATTCTCTCACTCATGAGCTGAGTCAATTAAACCAAGTTCGTGACCCCAAATTGGCAGTTAAGAGTTTCCATATGAGACAGGTATCCTTTACTACACATGACAATGTTTTAGTGTCTTACATTCAAAATTTTATTATAAATTACTTTTAGAATATGTTATACTAATTAGAAAAGCATAAAATCTTAGCTAATAATCCACATTTTAACAGCATATAAGTCTTAAATTCTACAAGGCAACATTTGAAAAATCCTGAAAATTTTCCTTAGTGTGACACATGACACATTTTCTCTTAGCATTTCATCAAACGCCCCTCAAAACAAAGTACAAAATTAAACATAAATTACTCTCTCTGAGAGCTTCAATGCTCAGACAAACCACACTTATTATAATCCTCAATTTTGTTTGGTTACATAGCTATTGAATAGAAAATCAGACCCCTTCTACCACAACTACTTGTCACATCCTCTCTTTCATAATTCATTAATAGTTTTCTCTTACTTTTATTTGTATATTACCTACAACCAATAGAAACTCAAGGTTTTCATCTATCAAATAACATGTTGTATAAGGTTATGTTCTAAATGTTTAAATGTCAGTTTTACTCAGAGTACTAACATTGTTCCCATGGAAAAGTTGATGACTAGTTTGAATGAATTTGTAATGCCTATTGTTAGAAAGCTAGAAATATTTTGAGAGGCAAGGGAATTTGTCTATTTTTGCTTATTGTCTCTGTCATTTGGGACATTATTTAACAAAATAAAATTTATTTAGTGCAATACTATAATTGGTATAAAAAGTTAAGATTGACTTCCTTTCACAATCAGGGGCAAAAAAAACAAAAAACAAGGAAAATTGATTAAATATTTTGTTTCTTGATTTTCTTGTTTATTTGTTAAGATTAATTACAAAAGTAACTAAAAGATAAAATTAGGGATCTTTGTAAGTTAGTTAAGATTAGATTAAGTCAAATAAATAATAGTAATATAAAAAATGTTTCACAAGACATACTCATAAGCAACTAGTACAAGCTGTAGCATGTCAAATTTACAAATGGATCATACTAAAATTTGAATTATAATCTACAATTTGTTAACAAACGTATTGACATATTCATAAAATAGTAGTTCAGTAAAATTTTCAATGCAACTCAACAAATTAGAAATGACATGGCCTTCGACCCATGACTCGTAGAGATACGGCTAAATTTATCATGAAAGTGAAAACATCAATTTAATTTTAAACTTGCGTGATTTTTTTCTTCTATATGACTAGAGGTTTTAATTGTTATACTTCTGTTGCTGCGAAACATGACGTAAAAGCCATTGTTGGGAACGTAGTGTTTCTAAATCACACTGGCTTTTGTATATATTTTGCTTGTCAATTTTTTACTGATAATTATTCTTTGAATATGTTACAAAATAATTTCATGAATGATTTTAACTTTGGTTGATATGCAAAGGAATTTTCTAATATTTGACTGTCTTGACTGCACCTTTCTACCTCTGTTGGTCAAGCTTGATTTCACAAAACTGATTTATTTCAGTCAGTTGTGAAATGAGGTTAGGGTATATTATGAGGTTGAGGTGGTATTACCTGCCCCATCATTTTTTAAGAGCTATACACTATTTATAATGATTTTAACTCACACAAAACATCATTTTTCTAGCTTTCAATTAGTTTTCTCTAATGTTTAATACAGTATTATAACCAATAGAAAGCTAAAGATTTAATTTATCAAATTACATAGTACATTGCTTTATGTACAGATAATTATCTATTTCACTCCCAGTTCAATCTTTATTCCCATGCGAACTCCATCATCAAGCTTCATTATTTAATAACTTTTTAACAGTCTTATCACATAGTTCAAAATTAAGAAACATGATTGTTATAGGACATTGCCTGCTTTTTACTTGCTGTTATTTTGTGTTCTTAGGTGAATTATTATAATAAATGAAAAAATATTTACTGTAATAAATGTAATAAGGGTTAAGTCTTGATAGTCAACAGTAAATTAAAATAAGATTAAGGTAGGTACTGAATACCTTTGTTTTTGTATATTTTTATTTGTTATAAAAGTAACTAAAATATAAAAATATGTAAAATATAAAAATTAAGTTAGAATTGATAAAATAAAGAAAAATAATAAAATCTTTTTCACAAAGTATGCTCATGAGTAGTCCATGCCATACATAATTCTGTAGTATAATGTGAGCTGTGATTTTGCATGGTGGATTTATTAGCTTAACATGGGTCAAAGGCCAGTAAAGTTTAAGTAAAAACAGATGTATACTCTTACGATCTTTAATGTATTGAGGATAAATGTGTAATTTCCTGTTACAATTAGAAATCATTTAATATTTCTTTATGATAGTTATGAGATCAGTCAACTTGACTGAATAAATATAAAAGTTTAATGAAGAATACAATTGGAATTTATTCAGGAGGTTATAAAATTACACAAATGAAATTTGGCTGTTTTCAGAAGTATAAAAATATTTTAATATTAATTTCTGAATTGATGTATAAAATACTTTTTGCTTTTAAAAGTAAATGACCTAATAATACCAAATTGTTGCACAAGACCTTCTATCGTAAAACAAAAACATACTTCGCATAGTGACAAACACAATTCTTTTGACTTTGGCAATCACAACTCTCCACTTATGTATACAGAAGAAGCTGGCATCAGTGCAGTGTGTAAATTCATGTGAAATCATGTAATTTGGTGATGTACAGACTGACAGTAGACACTGTCAGAATATTTTTACGTTTTATCCTTTACAGTAGATGTCTTTGTTTTGACAGCATATTGTGTCTTCAAATAAGTAGTGTTTCAATGGGTAATAGAGTTGCTGTTATTCATGCTATCTTATTGAAACACTTTTGAAACAATGGTATTTGACAAATGTTGTCAAGATACCAATTCTGGCTCTGATTATCAGAGTTGGGTTATCAATGATTTGTTTGGACTGGGGAACCAAAGTACTATATACCTTTTTTTAATCTGTATTTTTTATTTGTTGTTATAAAAGTAACTAAAATGTAAAAATTAGAAAGTTGTCAGGTTATAATTGGTAAAATAAAGAAGAAACTTTTGCACAAGGTACACTTGCAAACAGCCAATGACTTACATAACTCAGTAGGGTAATGTGAGCCACATATTTGCATAGTTGTTTGGACTATGAAACCACAGTTTTCCTTCTGTAATCAGATGTTTAGACTTTCTAAATTGTACAGAGTCCAACATTTATTTAACTCTGAATCACTCAAATGAGAAGAGGAGCATAGATTTTCTTGACACTAACTTTAGTATTAACAATGACAACA
Source organism: Tachypleus tridentatus (assembly GCF_004210375.1). Lineage (NCBI taxonomy): Eukaryota > Metazoa > Arthropoda > Merostomata > Xiphosura > Limulidae > Tachypleus > Tachypleus tridentatus. The sequence goes on along the minus strand of NC_134836.1, from coordinate 80,952,909 downwards.
GTGTACAATCTACCTTGTTTTGCAAACAAATTAGGAAATCTTTCTTCCTCAACTTCAACTCCCAAACATTCCAAAGCTTCCCAGAAAGGTGCAATTATTGGAAAGAGTTAAGATTTATGTTTTAGTGAAAAGCTCCTGAAGAAACTGTAAAGAGAAATGTTGAGTACCCAATTTGAAAAAAAAATGATGTTATAAGGTCACTTATTTCTAGTATTTTTAACCTTAAAATGAAAGCACAATGCAAAAATGTGTGCGATAAATTCATAATGGTCTAAAAGGCAAGAGTAATTTTCAGAATTTAAACATCCTTTCTGGTTGCAGAAAAATAAGCAAAAACTGATTGGTTGCTTCTCAACTTCCCAGACTATCAAAGGAGAGATTTCACAATGCTTTGATTTTAGCAAACATTAGAGTTATTATAGTTCTGAGAATATTATTAATCAATTTTAATGCATAATGATTGAAAATAAACATGTTTTTAGTTCTCTTCTAGTATGCCTTTGATCTCAGTTTTCAAACCTTGTACCACTCTCTTCAGCACACATTTCCATAAGAACATTGTTCTCTGCCTCTTCAGTCTCTTTTTTTTTTTTATATATATTGGTTTTTGAATCTTTTACACTACTCCACATATGCTAGGGAATAAGATGGCAATGTTTTACTATACATATAGCTGTAGGATCACAATGTAACCACATTTCACAGCTTTTGCAGCTTCCTTACTCTGTGTATTTATTTACTTTACAAGGTTCTGGCCTTTTTTTATATTCACTCATACTTGGGTCATGCAAAAATGTAAAACTGATTTTGAAATAGCTGAAAATTTTACATGTGGCTGTGCTATCCAGTTTTTATAGTATTTTTTTCACTCAAAAAAAAGATTCTGACCTTTAGCTTTTGTTATTCATCTTGACACAAGACAATAGTGCCCTCAGGATATGATTATAGAATCTTCAGCAAATATGCACATGCCTTTAGCAAAACTATCTTACCTTTGTGCAGATATTATGTCTGGAAAACTGATGCAAAGTATGGTGAAAAGCAAAAAAATATTTAAACCTTGGAATTGTACATTTTAAAACATTGGTAATGTATAAGTAACTAATATATAAAGGTAAGACCTAAAAACAATTTGTCTCTCTCTAACTATAACATATATAGCTCAGAAAAAAACTGTTATTATTAGATAAAGCATCCAACAATACTACAGGCAGTTATATCTACCAAGTGATAATAACTGCTTGTCAATTTTAAAATAGCTGTTATTAGGTTGTAGTAAACATATGTATTGTTGAGATTACATATACACAACTGGTGTTATTTTAACCATACTGACACAGGTCTATCTATGGCAATGAATCAAAGGTCATGTCATTGCATTTGTGGAGTTGTATTAAAAATTTTATTGAACTACTATTTTATGAATGTACATTAACAAGTTTGGTATCAAGTTGTAGATTATAATTCAAATTTTGGTATCATACGTTAGTTTATTTTTAATTTAAATGTAAATATTAAAAAAAAAAATCCTAAATGCAAATTCTTGTCACATGACATGTTGAATTCAGCATTGTTTCAAATTTAGATGTTTGTGATACCCAAATACAAAGTCTGTAATTTTTTTTATATATTAGGAAATCAAATTTCCAGTTTTCACAAGTTGTAAGATAAGAATATCCTATCTTTACTATATTCTGAGATACTAATACATTTGTTATATCAACCATGCTGGTTCCACCCACCACTTCCATGTTTTTGAAAATCCTTGCTTATGTACACCTATTTCACCCAGTGATGTGGGCAGGAGCATAGATCCTTGGGGGATGGAGGATTTACATCCCCCCCTTCATTTTAGGTGGAGGGTATGGTGCATACCATCATCCTCCCCCCCTACAGTTTGGTCTGTTTAATTGTTTTATTGCATCACAGGCCTACAAATTGTGTTTGTTCTTGTGATTCTCGTGTTCTTACCAATAGAATCACATAATTAGGCTAAGATGTAGGCTTTTTCAGTAGCCGAAATGTACATCTTTAATATAGGTGTGCTTTTAAGCTTTTCGATCTGAGATATGGTTCGTAACTTCGTAAGTATCAGTCAGTGGGCCTAAGTATACATCCAAGTATCATGGCAACAAGATTACTCTGTGACTGCATGTTTACAGCTCTCAGGTTCACATAATCAGGGATTTCCAATTTGCAAATTGAACAGTCCACATAAGTGGTTGCACAAATCATCCACCTCCCCCCATTGGGTGTAAAAAAATCGATGCCCTTGGATGTGGGTGTAACCAAATGAAAGTACAAAATGTCCTCCTGGTGGTTTTTGCAGTCTCTTCAAAATATTTGTGTGGGAAACTTTTTGTGGCAAATTACAAAAAATCATATAATTTTAGATACAAATACAGCTTAGTTACAAGCATGATAAATTATGATGGAGTTTTGTCGTGTTGATATAGTAATTTATGATATTTATATATAAAATCTAAAAACTTGTTTTGTTTCAGTCCTCCACATCCGAAATTTGACAATTTGACTAAATTGTCAGAGCTCATGTCATGTGGTATGTATATTGTTGAAAGACTTTAAGATTGGTGGTTTGTATGTGTATTTTATTTGCAACTTTTTCCCACATTTACCTGTCATCATCAGGTAAGATACAAGAACTGAGGCTAACTGTGAATAAAATGAAAGTTTTACTATATTCAGCCAATGAAAAGAAAATTGTGTGAATTGTCACATTTCTTATATTAGGTGAGATTAAGAGTTCTTTTTAAATATTTCCTTTTACAATTTATATTGTAATAAGCTTCTCTTGCTCTATATCTTAGTGGTTTGTTTAAAATATACACAATCCAAGCCTATTTGTTGTTTCAACACTGAGAAATTAGAAACAAATCACTCAAGTAATTTGTTTTTTTACTTGTCTTAGACACAATCCAATGCTATATCCAAGCATGTGCACTATAACTGCTGGTTAAACAGTTAATCCCAGTTAGAAGGTCTATGCAGACACCTCTGTTGATTTAAGGGAGGAGACTGACCGTCTTTCTAATTTTGTTTTCTTAATTTTTCTACAATATACTGTCACAGTCTTCTTCCTGCTCTGAGTTGTAATTGTCCAGTTTGGCACTTTTGTCACCAAACTTAATGCAACAGTATTATTATACTTTTGTTTAAAGGAGGAGCTGAAATAAGATTGACTGCAAGGTCTGGAAAGATTATATAATAATACAAATTACAAAAATTAAAATGTTTTACGTACATACATTAAATACCAATTTAGTTCATGGTAACTTAAATGTAAGTCATAATTTCTATCATTTCATGCATTGTTATTTTAAGTGCTACATTGTAAGATATTAAAGATTAAACATTAGAAAACATCTAATTCATGAGTGAATGAATATGTGAAGAGCTCATATATTAAAAATGATGTACATTTAATACAGTTGTGAACTTCAGATGATATTGTATTGATTGTGTTTGCAAAATCCTTAAAGTTGTACTTTACTTTTTGTACATGTTTTGTGGAAGACAGAGGGAGCAAGTAGATTTTTGCTATTATTTCGTTCCTAAAAGAAGTTTTTTACTAAAAATTTCACATCCTTATTACATGGCAAGTAGCACCTAAACTATGTCTGGGTCATTGAGCTGTTTTTCCCAAAGCTTTTGACTGGTTATTTGTGGTGTTCTTTCAAAACCAGAATTGTCACTGTGTATTTAGTTTTCATCATTGTTGTTGTCAAGGGTCTGAACATTCGATAGAACATATATGATTACAATGGTTTAAAAAATACTCTTTCTCCACTACTGGTACTGGAATTTTTGTTCCATGGAGTTTTACTATTGCAACAATGCTGTGAAATGTAAGACATGTCCATTTGTGTGGTGAACATCCCATCATACATACAGTAGCAGTAATGTTTGACAATACTACAATTGCAAACAATTCTGTACAGGTGTTTAGGTATAGTTAGCATATGGCTCACATACATAATTATGTCATTAATACCATTGCATGTATGGGACAAAGTTACTTCAATTCCATTATTATTGGCTTCCAGATCCAAGATAAATACTCCATAGAGTTATGTTCACATTTCTGTTTCCACATTTGCTTTAATCATTGCATATAGTTGTGCAGCTTCCTTGTGGAAAATAACCATAAACTGTTAATAAGTTATAAAATATAAACAAACTTTGGATTTCTAATTTAGTGTGAGGCTGTGATCAGTTTCTTATGACAAAATTTGAAAATGGTGTCAGAAAATGAGGCAGAAAGCTGCATGTGTATGCAAATAGTGCTCCATAAGTGAGTGAGTTATTGATATACTTTAACATTGTCTTGGTTAGTTACTATATGTTATCTTTTCATGTTATAATCATATGATTCATTATATTTGATGACAGGTTAAATCAAATATTATTTTAATAATAAATATAGAAAATGATTGTCTATCAAGTTATAGTTTCCTTGTTTGAGTATCTTTATGTATAACACTGTAATTTGAAGTATATGTTTTTAGTAACATAATCTGAAGACTATATACTTCCAAGTTTTTATTACCTTTTATAACCCCACCACAAGCTAATATAGTATTAATTAGGATTATGAGAAGTCTTTAATATCAGTATATCATGCACATGCTTATGCAACTTTAGAAAATCTAGGATATTATTGAAAATAATTTATTTTAAAGGTTATGAAAATACCTACATGATTATTGCAATATTTATAGGGTCAGATGACAGGTTGTTTTGCCAACTGTGTGGTCATGAACTCCTTTTACATCAACTTCCATGTGCTTTCTTTGTGGTTTATATTTCAAGTCTACTTAAATTGATGTCCCAGAACACCATTCTAAGAGATATTTGTCCAGATGCTTATGTTATCAAGTTCATGATATGAAGTTGTACTGCCTGTCTTTAAAACCATTCATTACAAGTAATAACTTCATCAATATTTACATATTTTTATAGATTTCTGAAATCAATACCTACTCTTAAGTTTCATAGACTACTTTACTGACTCTGAATAGGTCTGACTGATTATCACCATCAACAGACACTTATACTGCCCTGCACTTCTGTGCAAGGAAGATAACTATTAGAGGTTATGCATTAGCAACAATGGTTTCCTCATTTTCTCTCATTGGCTCCTAAGCCACTTGGTCCCATGATGGATAAATAAACTTTATGTATTTCACTTTATATCTGGCAGAAGTTCCACATTGTTATGAAAATCTATCTTACTCCTTGCTATATTTTCAAGCTACTTTACATCATCTCCATCATTCTTTCCTCCATAAATGTTGTCTTAGAAAGTTTCTCTCTGTGATTATGGTTTAGAAACTCTACTTAGAGAGAGCTTTCAGAAAAATAACATTCAAAATAAGCTCTGCAATTAACAATGTTAAAGCAAAAAAATGTAGTTTGTTAATTTTTTTTGTAGCATCCAGTATTATGATTTTTCAATAGAAAAGTGTCAATTATCTCAGTATACTGCAGGCTCCTGGAAGAGACTAAACCAAACTTTGTAAGTTAATGCAAGCAGAAAAATTTTTTATACACAGTTATCAATTTAAACTGAATTGGCTGACTTCCAAGTTTCTTGTATGACCATACTCTGCTGGGATGGAAAGAAAACTTTCTTTATATCTATACTAGACAGAGATAAGAATAAGAATCAAAATGATGGTACGTCACAGTATTAAATTATAGAAGGGTTCATGGTGTGATATTCTACAATCATAGACTATAGAAGTTAATGAGTGTTCTCATTATCTATAATAAGAAAATGTTGAGCCTGTGTGTTATGTGTGACCATCTTTGCTCCAAGAGAAAAGAACCTTTAAACCTGAAATTTTGTATCAATACTAAGTGGACCCTGAGGATTTGCACCTGGCTAATATTATTTATGTGCTCATATATTTTTTTTATGCAAAAAACTATGTAGAAAATAAATGTGACCTACTTTACTCCAAGAGGGGAGGAATCTAGAAATATGAAGTTTTGCACCCTTACTAAGTGGATTCAGAAGGTCTTCATCTGGGAATTATATTTATTCATGTGCATTCTTTTAATAATGCAAGCTGGTGAAAAGCTGTGGAGAAAAGAATGGTTTCTTACATTTCAAATAGAAATCACAGAGAATCATACTGTGTCAGTGTAGGTGTGACTGCCATATCTTCATAAGGAAAGAATTTAGAAAACTACAGTTTTGCACCCATCATAAGTGATCTCTGTGGGTGTACACCTGGGTATTACTGCTTACCTTATCTACATGTGTGCATTGTTTTTAATGAGGCAAGTTAGCATAAAACCACATAGAGAAGAAGTGGTTCCTTGTACAACAACTTCTAATAGAGAAAAGCCAGTGCATTTTGGTAATAGAGTTCCTATAATGGTTTTTATGTTATATTGCTTAGTAACAAAAGCATATATATGTTATATTTTTTGTTAAAATGGGTTCAGAATACACACACTATCAACCTAATAACCTGAGCAAAGTATTTTTATTAAAGATTTCTCAATATACTTATGAAACCTTTAATGAGCTAGACTGAGTGAAAGGTGAATTTCATGTTAAGAATGAAATCTTTTTCCATCTTAAAAGTTTTCAGACTTCATTTGCATAAAACTTAAGATCTCTTAAATGAGCAGCAAAAGGTTTTTTTTCTAATATATTTTATTTCATATTTTCTTTACCTAAACAATAACTGTAGCAAATTACAATGAAATGTAAAATTGAAATATATGAAATTAAATAATACCTCCATGAAAAACATTAAGTTGCAGCAGCAAAAGTCTAGCATCTGTTTTTTGTAAATTTCATAAGCAAAGCATATGATCTGCATAGCATCTCCACTTTAGGTTGTTTTTTGTTTTTTTTACTGTGTTGGTTCCCCCTGGAGGTATTTAGTAGTGAGTCCAAAATATTAGAATCTGAATCATCACTTTCCTCTCAGATAATAATCTGATTTTTAATTTTTCACTTCAGAATTTTCTAACATCAAAACCACTCCACTCTCTCAGTAACTCTAGAGAGTGTTTATTGAAAAGCTTTACTTGGTTGATGGACTTATAAGTAGCAGAAAGAGAAAATTCTCTTCTACATAAATATTTCAAGTTGTTCTGTAGTTCTTGTACCATAAACTGTTAATTATTGGAAGTGCTTAATATGGGTTCATTATATCTTGATGCTCTGAATGTTAAAGAAACTTTTTAAACTTATTTATATATTAATTAAAGAGCCAGATAAATTTCTGTAGTTTTGGGACAGTCTATCTAAGTAACTGTTATATTTGGTGTTACAAAATGCTTACTGGAATGCTACACAAATTCTTTTTTAAACACACATTTTTGACACTCAACAGGACTTATGGAAAAATTTCTAAAATATTTATTTCAGTGCAAAATAAGTAAATTATGGTCTAAGTACTATAAATTCTTATTTTTATGAATATATTTTATTTTTTTAAAGACTTTAAAACCTTCTTAGAATAGTTTAATTAAACTTCAGGAAAAAAAGATATTTAAAATTTCAAAAAATTGAGTGCTCCCTGAACATTACACTCAGCCATAACATTGTGTCTGTGTTAACAGTTCAAGGAACACTTGATATACTCTCATTGTGGTTTGTTGCTTTTGAAGCAAGGAATACTGCTTTATTAGGTACAAAGTACAGTAATAAAATCATGTAATTAAACCAAAATAGATTTTTAAAAAAAACTTGTTATTCATTTAATAGGCTCTAAGGGTTATGCAGATGAAAAGAAGTATTTTTATTCTTAGCAAAAGAAAATCCTTTTTTGCTCAGATGCAGTCACTTTATAAAGGCTATGGAAATTCACATGCAAATATTTATTTAAAGATTTGTTTAAAAATATTTTGTTTTTGTGTGTAGAACAGGCCTGTATGTTTACTAAAAGTTTTCCATAATTTCTGAATACACATAATAAATTCAGAATTCAGTATGTGTAATTTCACAAATACAAGGTCAGCCAGTTTGTTTGAGTCCATGAAAACATGATTGGTTAAATATAGTGTTGCAATGCCAAAGGATGTTTTTCTCATTTTTAATATTTTTCTCTATAAATTTGTGTGTTTTTTTTCAGTTTATTCAGAGTTAAGATTGAGCAAATAATGGGCATTGTTCATTTTCTTTCATGTGTTAATTGGTGGATTTCCTTTATGCAAAGACTGTCGTACATAGATCAACTACACAAATGTTTAGGAAAATATACTTAAGTAAAGCTATTTCCATTATTAGTTATAATTGAATGAAATTAGTTTCAGTCATGACAAAAACACTGTTCTTACTGGACATCTATATTAGATCAGTTAAAAGTTATCTAATATGAAATGTTTTAGGTTCTATGGTATAGTAAAAGTCTTTTAAAATCAAACAGTTACTAATCCTGTTTCATTTTTGTCATTCAGACTACGACCAAGTAAACGTGAAAGAAATCATGCATTAGCCTTGGCCATAGCTTCAATATTATGGAAAGCTGGAGAAAAGAAAAGAGCTGTTGTTGCTGTGTGAGTATAATATTCTGAAACTTATTGGTCTCTGGCTATGAACTAGACTTAGCTGACTTTTACCAGATTTTATTAAAAGCACATGTACAAGTATGTTGCTCATTGGTTATGTATTTAACTGATAAATGAAAAAGTTCCTGTTTATATCCCTGTCTCAATCATGTATCAGTTTATTGAAGTATTATCCAATTATTGTCTGTGAAGTATTTGTTAAGTAATCACAATGATGTTTGAACCAATATTGCAAATTGTAGCTCATTTTACATCTAATTTAGGAGAGCAGTTGCTGGTCATAACATTGCTATTTTAACTTATACTATAAACTATTCATTTAGTTATTAAATTGTTTCAAATACAGTATTATTACAAAACTGTGTGAATAGTTGTTTATGATCTCTTAGACATAAAATTTGGAATTGCCTTTCACTTAAACTTTTATATAGTTATATTTCTGGGTTTTAGTATACTTCTGCATTTTTTCTAGATTTTCTGTAGTGTACAATATTTTAGTCCTCATATAGTACACCAAAGATATTTTTGACTTACATGCTTGTAATTAACTGTCGTACATATTTTAAGCTGCAATAACAGTTAAAAAGTGGGAAGTTATTTTATTACTTTTAAATCACAAAGCATTATGCTTTTGGAGTATGTATTAAAACTTTTAGTACAATAAGCTTCATACATTTAACAACAAGTCTGAAAGTAAAGTATAAACTGCAATTTTAAAGATATAAGCTCAAAGCAAGTAACAAAACTGTTACTGTGATCATCTTAAAACAGAAATGTATGAACTAGTTCTGCTAGGGTGCTAATCTGCTTTTGATACATCCATGATCTATGCAGATGCTTTCTGTATGGATAATGCCCTCACAAGCCCTTCCACTTTCTTAATGTGGGGTTCTAGCTGTAATCTGAGAGAAGGTATATTTCGTAAGTTAACATTTTCCTAAACTGAAAATGTATTTCTAGTAATTCTTGCCTCCTTTCATACTCTGATCTTTCCTCCCAACTAAGAGCCAGTGTTAGAAAATGCAGATTGAATCAGTCTTGAAAAAGTGATGGCATTTTCTGAGCAAGGTGCTTATATACAATAGCAGGATACAGGGTACATTGTTGTAGGTGAAGAGTGTCACAAAACAAATATTGCCAAGGGCTGTTAAGTGGTGTATAAAAGATTGGAGCAAGTAAAAACAAATTGAACTATTGCTTAGATAGGCAAAGGAAGAAGCCATTGCAGTAGAGTAATAGCTGTAGTGTGAGGGAAGGTAAGTGTTATGCCAAGTGTTTGTTTGAAAATAATATTAATTTATGAATATTTGTTAATATTAATCTTGATTGTACTGTTATTTGTATTCTATCTGGCTTTGAATGAGTGTTTGTTACATTTTAACTTTTCTGCAAAATCTAGTACTTGTAATCTCCTAATCTTTTGTTTTTGAATATAGAGCAAGATAAGCTCACATTAATATGTTTCTAAATTGGTTGTGGTTATGGTTTTGTTACATGAGTTGAATTAATGTTTTGTAGTGTATCTGGTTTTTAGTAAAAGTGTGTGTTACTTAAAGATTTTGGTAATATCACTGAATGTGAAATTAACTGATGGACAGTTTTATTTTACTCTGTGACACAAAAATATCAAATGTTGTTCACCAAGTTCAAACTTTACCAGTGTACTTTTTTTTTACACTTTGTAAAAGTAGCATAAATGTGAATTCAATATTTTTAAGTCCAAACACGCTTGCAGTGAAGCAAGGTGGTATTCTACTCATACTTGAAAATGTATTACCTAGTTTTTTACATTTTGGTGTTGGACTTTATTTTTTGGTTAAAAAAATTATGTAAACTGAAGCATTAGAATCATTTTTGTTGTCAAATTCATCTTCCACCTTGTAATCATTTTCTTTAATAATAGTGACAATGCTGGGTAAGATTTTTATACAGTTTAATAAAGTAGCTGTGATTACATAGTGTAGCTTCATAACATGTCATTCACAGTATATTTGTTTGTACAGCTAACAATCATAATATCTTATAAATTTCATCAGGTGAAAATATTTCCAAATGTTATTCTTCATATTTTATGCCATTTCATAACCACAGCAGTAAGTTTACTTGATGATAAATTCTAATACCAGCTACAAACATGTAATGTGATTGAGAGTGTATGAAATTTACTTAAATGTTTTTTGTAACACATTAAAAGTTATCATCATATAAATTACCCCTTCTTTTTACTCATGGTATGAAAATATTTTAAGTTCATTTATTTTCATACTTTTGAAGTTGAGAAATTAAAATTTGTGATTAGCCAAGATCTGATTACTAATTAATTGCTAGGTTAAAATTTCAGTAAAATTATGTTACATTTATCAGAGTAAGACTTAACATATATTAAGCTTATATTTTTATATTTTCATTTTGAGTTTTTCAGGTGTGATTGAAAAATAATTTATTATACCATATTTATTTCCTTTAGGTTGTCGGGGAGAACAGTTTTAGATACCTGTGGAAAACTAAAAACTGATGGAATTATAGAGAAGGTATTTTTTAAAAGAATTGTGTTAATTTAACATCACACTGTAATGTTTAGCATTACACAAGGAATTAAATCAATAAACTAACACCTGATTACAGTTTAAGAAATATAAGAGTTTGTCATGTATTTTCACACATGTAAAATTGTTTCTTTCATTACTTGACTTCTTCAAAGAGTGAGAAATTGATTGTGAAGTTTTAATTTTGTGGAAATGAAAAAACAAGATCATATAAGTTGTCCCTGTAATAATTTTCCTCTTTAATACACATCTGATTGTAAAAAAACTAAATTTAATATTGTAATTGGTGCCAATTGTGCAGTTGTAATCCAGCCAAACCTAATACCTGAATGTAATGAACCATATAAATTATAAAAAAAAATAATTTAATACTGACTTACTTTTATTACAAAATGAAATAGTATTATAACAGCTACTTTGAGTACCCTTTATAACAGTTGGATTATCTCGATTTTGTTGTTCCATCTTTAATTAATTGTTGGTCTGTTAACAACTAGTTTATTTTCTTTCATATGCTAAGCATATCAAATCATTTCTCTTGTATTTTCATCTGAGATATCTCATTACTTTTAGAATTTATTATATTGAGATTATTATTTGTATTTTAATAAGCCATACTTTTATAATACTTTATTATCTCCTCTACAGCTTCTATGTTCACTGCTGAACTGTATGCCATTTCTCTTGCCCTGGATCACATATAAGCTAAGCAGTACTTAAATTGCACTATTTATACTGGCTTGCTTAGTTCTCTACTGTCCCTGGAATTGCTTCACATTAATTCTTACCCTCTTACCCTGTTCTCGCTGATATTCAAAACCGACTGGCCCGTTTCTCTTTAACATCTACTTTTATCCAGTTTTTCTGGATACCAGGCCACGTTGGTGTTTGCAGGAATGGATTCACCAACATTGCAGCTAAATCTGTCTGCTCTGGCACTATCACTACTGTGCCTGTTCTATAAAGGGATTATGATCCTGTATTCAAGGCTCGGCTGGGTGCCAGTTGGCAATCGACTTGGAGTGAGCGATGTGAAACCAAGCTTTTCCAAATAAAACTCTCTATTGGACTTTGGTCATCTTGCTTCCGTAAGGATTGGAAAGAGGAAGTTGTTCTAACTAGACTACGCATTGGTCACAGTTTTTTAACTCACTGTTTTATTTTGTCTGTGACTGATACAGCAATATGTTGTCTGTGTAACACTTAGGTCATAATAAGCCACATTTTACTGTCTTGCCGTTATTACGACTCTCAACAATGGCACCATTTTAAACACATTTTGTCCCAAGGTTCATCCATAAAGCTTAGACAGTGTTATTGGCAATGGTAACACTGTCTACCTTGGAAATGTTTTTAGTTTTTTAAAGGCCATTAATCTTTTTATACTATTTAAGTTGTATAATTTATACATTAGACTTTTTTTAATATGATTCACTTTTAAGAATCAAAGTATATCTAGTACTGGAAAGGCCAACTTTAGGTGACAAATGCTGTTGTTTGAACAACCTGTTAGTCATCCTGGCAAGTTATAATAATTAAAATTTTACAAGTCTTCTAAAACTTGTATTACTTTACTTTCTAAAAATGTCTATAATGTCAAATAACTCAATCAGGTCTGGAAAGGCCAACTTCAGGTGATTAAAGGTGGTTTTTAAAATTACTTATTAGTCATCCTGGCAAGTTGTGATCATTACAATTATGCGACAGAAAGTTTATTACAACTTGTATTACTGTAGTTTTTTCTCTAACTGCTCTACTAAATGTAAAAATTGGATTTAATGCTATTTATGTTTTCAGTTCAAAAATTAAACTTTGCCTTGTTTTACCTTAATTTCCTTTAATTAATTTTAATAATTTTACTTTAATTTTTTACCATGTGTTTGGTGCAGATAGCCTAGTTGCTATGTGCCATAAAACACCAAACCAACCAACTTTATTGTACAAATGTTGTATTCCATTTTGCATGTAGTTTCTAGGTTACTCTGAAGTAATTTTTCAAATTCTTTACTTTCTTTTACAATTTTTTGTTTGATACCCTTGTCTTTCCTGTTGTTATTTTGTGTTTTTGTACATGACAGTGTGAAATATACACTTTCTAATTCAGCCAAAATAATTACATGTTGTCAGGGTGACTTACTATAAATAAACATTAATGCCACTGAAAATAACTAATGTTTACCCTCTATACGTCTTGCTCATTACCAATTCATTCTTGAATGTCCCAGTTAGGTTTTTAATATTGTGTCTAATAGCTAGTTATTTTAAAGGAATTATGATGGTGTTTCTGATAATGTAGAAGAACAGTACAAGACTTAAAAGTTATTTTGCTTGTTTTGCACTCAATGATGACAAGAAAACTGACTTGTAGAGAAATATATTTTTAAAAATGTCTGGTTTGGATTGAGAAAGTTTTACATAGAGGAACGAACAACGTTTCGATCTTCCTCGGTCATCATCAGGTTCACAAAGAAAGGAAGAGGTAACTGACCGATAGCTGACCACATGTAACTGAGTATAGTAGTGGTGCATAAACGTTTTGAGTCAGGGGCCACAAACAGACTTCTCGTAACCATTGGGGACCACAAAAACGTGAAGATTAAAATCGTCCCACAGTTTCACACAAGATGGACTTCACATTTAAGAAGACACAAATAATGATTACATCAAAGTGTTTGCACATTCTTCTAAGAACTGTTATGATACGTCAACTGTCACAAAGTCAGTGTGATGGATGGTGCTGCATGTCATCTACGAGCTTAGAAATGTCCGGCTTGATGTTTGACGTTGAAAGACACAAGACTGCTTTCAGATGATCATCAGTCAGCTGATTGCGAGTCTTGTTTTTGTTCAGTTTCATATGCGAGAAAGCCTGTTCGCAGCAGTACGTGCTGCTAAACATGCTGGTATGGACAAGTGCGTTCTCTTTCAGATTATCAAATGTATCAGGCCATGTTTTGTAGAAGTCAAGCAAAACTGTTTTCTTGGTAAATAGCACCCAGTTCATCTTATGCCTGGAGATTAGTAAGTTCAAGTTGATATTCTGCTGACAAGTCATCCACTGATACACTGAACAGATCAGCAAAAAGTTTCATCAACAATCTGCATTGGTCAAAGTCATGAAACCATGAGTTGAAGGATTGAATCAAGGTTCCCAACATAAACTTGTGTGACAATGTTCTGATTTTTCTGTAGCTGTGACTGTAAAGTGGGAAAGTGCATGAAGTTGTATGATGCTGCTTGCTACTGGAACAACTGCAAGTTTGTCCTGAAAGCTGAGACGTGATTTGCAAGCTGACAAACAAGCTGATTTTTGCCTTGATCAAATTCTGATCATTCAAGTGTTGTGTCATGTCGACCAGAAAGGTCAAATCAGCTAGCCATGCTGGATCAGTCATGGAAATCACTTCTGTGTCTTTGTTCTTGCTTCTGAGGAATTCTATCACCCCATCAATCAACTCCCAGAATCTTCTGAGCATCTTCCCTCGACTCAGCCTGCGTACTTCACAATGATACACAAGGTCACCATAGTCTGAATCAGTTTCTTCAAAAAGACTTCAAAATTGACAGTGATTGAGCCTTCGTGATTTGATGACGTTAATGGTTTTCATCACTAATGCCATCAGTGTCTGAAAACCAAGTTCTTTACTGCACAGGTTCTGTTGGTGAATAATGCAGTGCAACTTCACCAGCTGTCTGTTTTGCTTTCCTCGATGCTTCATCAACAGTGCTACCAGCCTGCTACTTTATCCGGTTATGGCTGGTGCTCCATCACTTGTCACGCTTACCAGTTTTGTGAAATCCAATGAAACACTACTACACAGTCGTACTGTCTCCTGAAATAGAGCAGACCCAGTTTTTTGACCCTTCAAGGAACCCATGCCGATTAGTTCCTCTGTGATATCAAACAATAATGACACACCACGAACAAAAAATAGTAGCTGTGCTGTTGAACTGATGTCAGTCGACTCGTCCGCTGCCAAAGAGAAGTAGACAAAGTTGGCTGCTTTATTTGTAAGCTACCTTTTCACGTCTGCTGAGAGGTATGAAATTCTTCGTTGAACTGTCATACGATTCAAAGCCACTGTCTGTAGCTTGCGAACTGCTTCCAGACACAACTTTACCAATGCAGTAATCATATATTGCTTGACAAAATCACCATCAGTGAACGGTCGGCCAGATTTTGCTATCATCAACGAAATATCGTAACTGACCTCACATGTTGCACCTAAATCTGCTGACTGCTTTGAGAAAACGTTTTTCTGGTGATTCAGCACAGAAATTCAATTCGAGCTGTTCGTTCATCACCGACAACGTTGTGGGAATCTTTATGCTTCGACTCATAATGACGCTTTATATTGGATACCTTCGCCACTGCTACTGTCAAATGGCACAGCAGACAAATCACATTCTTCTGTTCTTGAACAAAACAATATTGAGCAGTCCAATCATCATGAAACTGCCGGTTTTCATCGTCAACTTTTCTTTTATGATTAGCTGCTATTTTTGTTATGAAATAATATCAAAATAGGGCTCATAAGTAAATCTCAAAGGAATGTGTGAGATTTCATAATTACGGAAATATTACGTCATTGCGCCAGTGATTAAATGCCTATGCATTAACGAGATTTGCTTATTAAATTTTCTTTATTGCTCGACGCAAATATGGAACCATCCAGTATCTAATCTAATGCTTATTCTACTATAACGCTTAATCTTCACACAGGTGCGAACTCTAAATGCGCAAGCTCTCTATGTTTGGCTTTCCCGTTGGACATCGTGGGCCACTCGGTAACTCGTTGTGGGCCAGATATGGCCCGTGGGCTGGACTTTATGCACCACTGGAGTATAGGAATGTAGAAGGCGTGCTTAGATGTTTTATTATATTTATTAATATCGGTGTAAAGGTGTTTCTTTATATTGGTTTATTTTGGGCTTGAGTTGTTGCAAAAGTAAGGCTTTAATTTTGCATTTGTTTATGTTTGTTTCTTTATTTAGTATTTGGGTGTTTTCTATGGTTATGTTGTGTTTATTTGACTTGCAGTGTTCGAAAACATGTGAAGGTGACTTTTTATGTTCTTTGAATCTGGTTTCCATTTTTCTACTTGTTTTTCCAATATAGAAGTCGTGGCAGTTATCACATTGTATTTTATAAATAATGTTGGTGTGGTGTTTGTCAGTGTAGTTTTTACATAGTATAGACCTTAGTTTTGTGCCTGATTTTTGAATAAATTTAGTATTAACTGGAATGTCGTATTTTATTAGTTTTTGTGAAATGTTAGTTATTTTTCTGCTGATGTTGGGAATGTATGGTATGCAGCAGTATATGGTTTTGTGATTTTTTAGTTTGTGGGATTTATTTACTTTTATTAGTTGATTTTGCTTTTTGTCTGGTGAGAATAGTTTTATGGCTGTGTTTATTTGGTTTCTTAGTATGTTGAGTTTTTTGTTTCTTGTGCTGAGTCCCAAGGAATGTATAATCCAGTAATTTTAAAATTAACAACGAATTAGACAAAATAGAACAGTACTTCATCAACATGAATAAGTTTCCTCTACAAACTGTAGAAAACATTATATGCACACACCTAGACATAAAGCAAAATCAACTATGGCAGAAGAAGGTCGAAACATTGTTCACTCCCCTACATGTATATTTCTTGTTTTGCCCCGTATCTACACATTCATGTTGTATAGATTAAGTTTTAAGAGTAAGAGGGCCTTGTTTTCATTAAAAGTCTGGCAAAAAACATGTTCATAGTTTGCATAAGTGCTTTGTATTTTGGAGCTTGATTCTAGAAAAGAAGTAATTTTTCTTATTGTGTTCAATATTTCATTTCTACAATATAATTTTAAAATTTGTTTTAAAGACAAACAGAATTGTGTTTACAAAATAATTGCTGTGAAACATCATAAAATTATCAGTAAAGATACCATTTCTGAAACCAAATGTTTTATATCTGTCTAGCATTTGTAATTGTTATAAGTGAATGAATGCAAACAGAGCACAGAATATTACAAATAGTAGTAATGGACTAATAACAATTACATCTACAGAAGCTGCTTATAACAGCTTATTGTTACATCTTGATATATATATATTTACTCAAATTTCTACTTGTTTCTTTTCTACAACTTGAAGCTACTACTAAAGAGTTTTGATTATTATGAAGATTTGGTAAACTACCTTTGTGGGCGAACAGAAGAGGTAAGTAAAGTTTTATGGAAGTTACCTTGACATTGCACATTAGTGCGCATGCATTTTTAATAGATTTGTTATTTTTACTTTTAATTCACTGTCAGTCTTTCTTGTATTGAGAAGGTTACATAACTGCCCCTCTTTTCTGACTTCATACTTCAGAAATATTGTATTTTTTTAACACAGCCTGTTGTGAATGTTAATTTTTTTAATTGAAGTTCAACTTCAATTAAATTGAAACTTGCTATTGTGTACTTTTAATTTTATACTGTTTTTTGTTTATCTACAAATTAAATATTGTGAAGTACAGTTATGACTTAAAATTTTTGCAGTTTATGTATCTCTATTGGCAGCTTGTTTTTATTAGATGCTTATTTTGGAAGTTGTTTTTATAGATAGCTAAACAAGAATTGTACTATATCTTGAACTTATCCTTTACAAATAGAACTTTTTATGTTAGTTGCCAAGACAACTGTTCTGCAGTATTTACATTGATTGTTAATGTAGTACTATACTTAGGTCTATAGAAATTGAGTATATTAAAAAAATTTGAGGTTTCTGTACATCATAAGTCTATATCACCATGTCCAGTCATATATTATTTAACAAATGTGAATCTTAAAAATAACCATGCATAATAGTTCTATTGCAAAAGGCCTGATTGTAAGATTTTCATGTTCAGAGAACATCACTCCTTACAGCATAATTTTCATAACCCATCTTGTGTGTAAGTACAGTGGTTTTTCAAGTACTTGTTTCAACAAACCAACTATACACAAGCCTATAGGTAATCTGATTAAAGAATGTACTGTTATGATGCTGTCTCTGATAATGTAGAACAGTAGTACAAGATTCTTTAAAATGTTGTTATACTTGTTTTGCACTGACCTATAAATTCATGCTATCTAGATTAGTAGAAAGGGAATATTTTAACAAATTTTTGAAGTATAAATCCATGTTTAGTCATGTACTGTTTGATAAATGTGAACCTTAACAATAACTCTGCAGCATAGTTTCTGTTGCAAAAGACTTGGTTATTTGGTGAGTTACTGATTTCCATATTCAGAATTATTTCAGTATGATGTATTCAAATGTCTATAAAGCAATGCTGCTGTATGTGATATTTTATTGTAGTGTAAAAGTGTAGTATACAAATTTGTAGAATGGCAAATTTTCCTTTTTTATTTTATAATGATATAGCTCATTTATAAATTCAATAATATAAATGTTTGAGAAAGGTATTTCTGTAGTGTCAGTAAAGTATACTTGTGTGTTGTGGGAAATTATGACATTCCATCTTGTTCCTCGAGTAAAAATAAAATTTTATGATTGAAAAAAAAACATAGTTTTATCAGTCTCTGAAAGAAGGACATAAAGGCAGAAACCCAAATTGCAGCTGTTAGTACATTAACCACATCAACCCCATAGAAGTGCCATGGTGTGGCCTGAACATATTTTTCCTTATAAAGACGTAATACGTGAGTGAAGTGCAAGATAATTGTTCTCATTAAGATTAAAATAAAAAATGTACACAAGATTTTTGTATTGATAAAATATTTTTCAAGAAATCATAAGATTAGTGGCAGTTTTCAAAGTTAAACCTTGAGCATCAGTTTGTCATATGCTGCCTGTGAAAATCATAATGAAACTTGTATTA